>NC_142931.1:111000061-111005061 GCF_046866305.1 Octopus bimaculoides
GAGGAGTAAAAGGAGGTGTAGGAGGAAAAAAGAGGAGAAAAAGAAGAAAAAGAAGAAAAAGAAGAAGGAGGGGAGGAGAAGGAGAAGAAGAAGAAGAAGAAGAAGAAGAAGGAGGAGTAAAAGGAGGAGGAGGAGGAGGAAAAAGGAGGAGAAAAAGAAGAAGAAGAAGAAAAAGAAAAAGAAGAGTAAGGAGGAGGAGGAGAAGGAGGAGATGGAGAAGGAGGAGAAGGAGAAGGAGAAGGAGAAGGAGGAGAATAATAATAATAATAATAATAATAATAATAATAATAATAATAATAATAATAATAAGAAGAAGAAGAAGAAGAAGAAGAAGAAGAAATACTTGATGAAGTGTTGTGGCGTATCTCAGTAAATTTAGATCGTGAAAATTTGAAATATAAAACATTAAGAAATTAATTCAGCCATATCCAGCACAGAAGCAAAGTACGACGTCCAAGAAACGGAAGAATGCTTCAAAACTTCCTTCGTCTATTTGCCACTCTCCAGCGACTCCACAACTCCTTCCATACGTAAGGCTGTTTATCCTGAATGGTTAGATATACTGCTGGCTCCTTCAAGCGAATGTTACATTGCCGGCACTGTTTCGTTACTGCCTATCTGAATTAATGAATGTCTCCGCAAATGGTTGACGTTTTAAACGAATTAATAAATGAATGAATGAATAAATGAAAAAATAAATAAAGACTCCTTTAAAATGCAGGAACATGAATAAGGGAATCGAGAGGAAAGTAAGCACTGTATAACTAGCGAACGAAAATGAACCGATTTATCAGCTCCACGAGTTTGTAAATATTCAACGAGTGGTCAACAAGATGCAGTTGAGACTCAACTTTTTAACGGGGTGTTTCAATATACTTTATCGATTAGGTGGAAAAAAAATTATGCAACAAAAACTTCGATGTGCGCCTGCACGAATTTAATATCACAGTATTTTGTTTCGATGCATTTGGTTCCAAGAATAAAATGAAGAATTTTTCACTCAACACAAAGAGCAAATCATTCTTAAGTGCTCTGAATCACGTATCTGCAGTCATAATCGTAGACAGTTCAGTGGAGTTTTAGAAGGGAACTGGGTTGGATTTGTTTAAAATCAAAATGGTCATAGATAAAGAATTGGAAAATATTTTCTTGCTATCTTAAAGAAATCTGCTCATAAAAACGCATATTGAATATATTCCCAGGGAATCTAGTGATAATTTATGAACGGTTTAATTCATTAACTGAAACCGATATCATCTGAACTTTTTCCCCTTGCAGCTATTCCACGATGATACGAGTTTTCTGTGAGCCATATGAGAACAAGGAGCCTATACAAAAGCAATGTTACAGAATGGAACCCCGAGAAAACACTGAAACATGTGTTGAGGCGGACATATCTACTAACTATTGGGTCTCGTTTCTTGCTCAAGATGCAAAATGCATGTACTCCAATATATTCAGATATTTCTTGGAACAACGCCCAACGGTGAAGCAGTAGTACAGAACAGAATCGATGGAGGTGCCAGGCACTTCCACGTGTTAAAAGTACAGCTTCATGTCATCTCATTTCTGATGGCAGAGTAGACCCTGAAATCTTCCGAGCAAATTTGTGAGACTTTATCACCCGCTCTCCAACTGCTTATTCCCGCACAACACTTGCGCACCTATCTAAGATATTAATTGCGTATCCTGCTTACATGGACGAGCAAGATGCTCATTAGAAAGCCTGCATGCATTTGATGAAATTCAGCCTTTCAGCCTGTAGGCGATCTTTCGTTTTGACTCGAATCCTACTCAGTAATTTCCGTGAGCACGTTGTCTTGTCAACTGTCAGTTGACGTATCAAAGTGGAAAGAGAAAGCTAATGGGCTGTACGTGCGTGCGTGCTTGTTCCAGTGTGTGTGTTCTTGTGTGTGTGCGTGCTTGTTCCTCTGTGTGTGTGTGTGTGCGTGCGTGCTTCTTCCTGTGCATAAATACATAAAAAAAGAATAAGCACACACACAAGAACAAGCACGCATACACACACACACACACACACACACACATACACACACACATACATACACACACGCACGCACACACAGGAACAAGCACGCACACACAGGAACAAGCACGTACGTACAAACCATTAGATTTCTCTTTCCACTTCGATACGTCAACTGACAGTTGACAAGACAACACGTGCTCACGGAAATTACCGAGTAGTCTGTTGACAGAATTCGAGTCGAAACGAAAGATCGCCAGTCTGTATCAGGGTACGAAAAAAAACAACACCGCTCGCAAATCGCTACCGCCTCTCTGGCTGCTTATGTATATAGTCACCGTCTTACGATATATGAATCTATGAAAATATTGCGTTCCTTTATATCCATTACTTTCCCAAGTACCCCTTCCACAACCACTCTATCTGGGCCAACAGAAAGACACGCAAGTCCTTGTAGTTAATCAGAAGGAGAGCGAGCGAATGCATCTCGGAATAACAGAATTAACTGATGGTCACATCATCGATGTTTAAGTTCAATCTCTCGAGATTGCTCAACAGCTCCTCTTCCTTCTATGTCATTTATACACTTCACTCTTAGTGTGCGTGCAAAAAGATGAAGAAAACAACCTTGTTTCAAGGAGTGGCAATCTTAGACTTCATGGAAGTTTATCATGGAAACTCCGATGTTTCTTTCAAGCCTTTCATATTTCAGATTCTCTCTAAAGTGCCCCATATTCAAGAGTTCTCTGAAGACTTCTGATATTGTTGATGTCCGAAGTTCCTTCTGTTTTTTGTCTTTGAGAAAACTTTATTTTTAACACCTGTTATGTTTCTGCATTTTTAAAGAACGCCATTAACTCCATGATGCCGTTTAGAAGAAACTGTGCCGACCTAAATACAAGACACACCCAAAACAGCATTTATTCAGTGAAATATACTCCCCTCAATAAACCAGAAAATCAAAGCATTACACCCTCAACACACAATACAAGCAGCAACCCAACAAAAGACAACACCACACCTCAAGGAAAAAAGCTAATACAATAGAGTACCGGGAAGAGTTCGCACAAACCCATCAGCAGAAAAGAACACATAATGCTGCACACACCTCAGTAACACAGATGTGTAGCAGGT
Organism: Octopus bimaculoides; assembly: GCF_046866305.1. Lineage (NCBI taxonomy): Eukaryota > Metazoa > Mollusca > Cephalopoda > Octopoda > Octopodidae > Octopus > Octopus bimaculoides. The sequence goes on from NC_142931.1 coordinate 111,003,180, forward strand.
GATGCAGTAGAAATTTTCCTCAGTCTAGAAAAAATAAATAACTATGACGATCTGAAGTGGGAAATACGAAGGTTGTGGCCAATGAAGAGAGTAGACGTGATACTAATAGTAATTGGTGCACTTGGAGTTATCAGCACTCAACTGCCAGCATGGCTGAAAAAGATCGGTGCAAGTGTGAAGGTAGAACACCTACAAAAAAAAAAAAAAACAGCATTGCTTGGAACTGCAAGGATTCTTCGCAGGGTTTTTGAAGCATGACCAATAAACAAGTATCTCCTTAGTCTGCTGGTTGCGGACGGCTGACACTTTCCATCATACCCAGCAAAATTATGTGTGAGTTCTCATATAATAATAATAATAATAATAATAATAATAATAATAATAATAATAATAATAATAATAATGGTTTCAAATTTTGCCAAAAAGGCAGCAATGTTGGGGGAGGGGATGAGTCAGTTACATCGATGCCAGTGTTCAACTGGTATTTATTTTATCGACTCCGAAAGTATGAAAGGCAAAGTCGATCGCGGCGGAATTTGAACGCAGAACGTGAAGACGAACGAAATTCCGTTAAGCATTTTGCCCGGCGTGCAAATGATTCTGCGAGCACGCCGCCTTTGTGAGCGCAAATATTCCAAGGAATTTTGCTTTCACTAATTGTCCTCTGTTAGGCTCTCGTTCTATTAAGTGCAGCTTTCTACTATACATGTCATGTTCACAATCGTCGATGAATCCCAATCAGAGATTTTCTTCATATAGGTTATTGCCTATATTAGGTTCTAAATCAGGCCACTTTCGAGTGCTACTGGTAACGTGTCACCCAGTACAACCTGTCACATGGTTGGTTGTCGGCGACTAAGCTGTCAAACCTGCCAAGCTTGCTTGGTGAGGAGGGTGATTTGGACACCCCGCAGCATGAAAAACAAAACCCGTCAAATGGTGGAGGGTCTTGTAAGAGTCAACGGCCACCCAGTAATGTGTATGTAGAGAAGTTAATCTCAATGACAAAAAGTCGCGGAGCCAGAGTCACTGTGAAGATATGGTGACCTTCACCATACCTTCACTGTGAAGGTATGGTGAGCACACCCCGCAGGATGAAAAACAAAACCCGTCAAATGGCGGAGGGTCTTGTAAGAGTCAACGGCCATCCAATAATGTGTATGTAGAGAAGTTAATCTCAATGACGAAAAGTCTCCGAGCCAGGGCCACTGTGAAGGTATGGTGAGCAGCATGGCAGATGTGAAGTTGGGCGTATTGATCTTCATTGGGTGAAACTACACGACACAATGTGCATGGAAGTACCTTTTCAGCCAACAGTCAATCAGTCAAAGGTGATTCAATCTAGTTACCAGATGACTGCCAGTTAATAATACCAGCGATTCATCAACTCACTTTAGCTACATGAAAGCACTATGGGGTTCTGGAACCTCATAGTGTCACTACTCGAAATTGGAGGACTAGTAGTGATAATGATGATAAAACCGTAGAAATCTGAAAAATTATTACCAAATTGTGAAACGTTATTGTTATGAGAATGTGACATTCGTATGGCGTTTAGATTTAACATATGCACCAGAGTGCTTTCAAAGAGAACAGGCTAATTTAGTCGGTAAAGACTGAAAATCAAAGTTAACAGATGCAGAAACCTAGAACGAAATATAGTTGACAGACTAAAAGTACCCCAAATACCGAAATTAAAATGAAGAATAAGCACCTTTGAAGTCTCAGTAAAATCTAAAGCTTTCATGCTGTAAAATGAAATATTGTATGAGGTAATGAAAAATTCGGAGACAAGAAAAACACAAAATCATTAAAATTTTTAAACATCATCCCAAAACTCGTACACACGTCATGACGTCATGTGTATTCCAATGTTCAACGG
>NC_142931.1:111010061-111022561 GCF_046866305.1 Octopus bimaculoides
GGTGACGATGATGTTTCAATTACTTTTGATTTTTCTAGAGAGATTTTTCGAGATCCTTCATAATATGAAGAACAACTGAATCCTTCTTGTTAGCTTTAACGTTTTCGTTTGAATGGCATTTGTTTCTGGGCAATACGTTTTATATTACCTCTGCGTGAAATTCAAGCAGAAACACATCTTTATCGCAAAGTATTACAACAACGAAAGCAGCAGTAACAACAACAACAAAAACAACAACAGCAGCAGCAGCTTTTCATCGATATTAACAAACAAGTACATGCACAATATCCTACTTTTACACACGTAAAGACAAATACATATACAGATATACCCACACAACACACACGCACTACACACATACATGCATACACACCCGCACATCTGCACACACACACCACATATATGTATACATATGTACATACATAAATACATATATATATATACATATATATATATATATATATATATATATATATATATATATATATATATATATATATATATATATATATATATATATATATATACATATATACATATACATACATACATATATGTGTATATATATATATATATTTAATACAATATATAGATATAGATATATATACATACATATATTATGCATATATATATGCGTGTGTGTGTGTGTCTGTGTGTGTATACATATATTTATACATATAGGCTGACACATACAGACACATATACACATACGCACATACTTACATATATATATATAAATGCATATACGCACCCACAGAAACAAGCACAGACGGTCCTGCGTATGAACAATTACTCTTAGACGCATTTTATCAGACATATAAAGATAGTAATACGAAAATTAGTAGACAAAAAGAAAAAGCAAAAAAAAGAAAAAAAGAAAGAAAATACCCAAAAGAATAAAGCAAACAAACAAACAAAACCTTAAGAGAATTGCTCTGAATATCAAGCATGACATTGATGGAATGGTATTCAAACAATATCTCAACTCATGAAAATATCCTTAGGTTAAATAACTGTTTATTCCTTAAGTAATATCAGATTGTGGAAGCTGTGTACGGCTAATCCTCGACCAGATCTTCTTATTTCTTTATTTTCCTTTTTTTTTTTTGCATATATCTATATATCTACTGACAACAACAGATTGACTCTTAGTCAGAGAAATGTATTCATTACAAATGGTACGAACCATAAAAACAAGAAAAAAACAAAAAAAAAACAGCTCATGGAAAGCACATATCACGTCGAACAAAAAATGCTTCGCGGCATTCCTTCCGTCCCTACGTTCTGAGTTCAAATTCCGCCTTCCGGGATCGATAAGTACCAGGGGAACACTAGGTTCGACGTGATCTACTTGTCCCCTGGCCTCATGCCTATAGTAGAATGGCATCTTCTCCTCCTCCTCCTCCTCCTCCTCCTCCTCCTCCTCCTCCTCCTCCTCCTCCTCCTCCTCCTCCTCCCCCTCCCCTCCCCCTCCCCTCCCCCTCCCCTCCTCCTCCCCTACTTGTTATATTTCTTTTCATTATGTGTTTTTGGTAATTTCTGGTGGGGAGGCTTTGGTCTTGTGCAGCAATTAAAAATCCTTCAGTCTCTGCTTTGAGTCCTGAGCTTCTCAGCCATTGCTGGGATTTTTCTCTGTCTATTTCTTTCGCATTTAGTTTAGCCCAGTATTTACCATGTAGGGGCTTTTCTTGCCATCGTTTTATCATGGTCCGTTGCTGTTCTAGTTTTAGTTTGGATTTCATTTGTTTTATAGCTTTTGTTGTTTCTTCTTCTTCTTCTTCGTATTTGTTAGGTAGATTGATTTCTTGTTTGTATTTGTCAGCTTCCTTAAATACTGAAAACAGTTTTTTGTTTTGCTCGTGTTTTGTGGCTATTTGTATTAGTTTCCCTTGCTTCTGGAGTAGGTATTTTTGCAGTCCTATGGTGGTTATTTTATAATAGTTTTCTAGCTGTATAAGACCCCTGCCACCTTCTGTGCGTTGTATATATAGCCTTTCTATGTCAGATTTTGGGTGGTGCATCCTATATCCTGTCATTATTTTTCTTGTTTTCCTGTCTATTTTACATAGTTCGTTTAGTGTCCAGTTAAGGATGTTGTAGCTGTAGCTTATAACTGGGACAGCTAAAGTGTTGATACCCATTATCTTGTTTTTAGCATTGAGCTCTGTTTTTAGTATTGATCTAACTCGTCTATAGTACTCTTTCTTTATTGTTTCTTTCATTTGTGTATGTTGTATCCTATCTAGTTCATTGACTCCTAAATACTTATATGATTGGCTTTCGTCTAGTTCTCTTATTTCATTGGCTTTATCTAGTGTTATATTGCTACTTTTAACTAATTTTCCTCTTTTCAGGGTTGCTTTGGCACATTTTTCTAATCCGAATTTCATTTCTATTTCCTTGGTAAAGCCGTGTACTGTCTGTAGTAGTGTTTCTAGCTCTTTGTCGTTTTTTGCATATAATTTTAGGTCATCCATATATAGAAGGTGGCTGACTGTTTTTCCATAGCATTTTTAACCGCATCCAGTTCTATTTAGCAATTCTGTTAAAGGTGTGAGTGCCAGGCAGAACAGGAGTGGAGAGAGCGTGTCTCCCTGGAATATTTTCCTCTTCTAATGGGGATGGCTTTCGTTTTCACAAGTCCCTCTTTTGTTTGGAGCTGTAGCACTGTCTGCCATTTGTTCATTGAGTGCTCTATGTATTTTATGATAATTGGTGTCACCTTGTTTATGGCTATATTATTATTATTATTATTATTATTATCACCACCATCATCATCATCATTATTATTAGTATTATCCTTATCATCATCATCATCATCATCATCATCATCATCGTCATCATGATGCTTAGCAGCATTTCGTCCAGCTTTATTTTGCGAGTTCAAATGCTGCCGACGTTGGCTTTGTCTTTCATCGTCTCGGGGTTTACAAAATAAGTGCAAGTTGAACACTTGATTCCATCTAATTGCCTATCCCCCGTTCCTAAAATTTCAGGCCTTGTGCCTTTTGTAGATTATTATCATTATTATAATTACGGCCGTGAGGTGGCGGAATTGTTAGCACCGCAGACAAAATGCATAATGATTTTCCATCCGGCTTTGTCATCTGGGTTCAATTTCTGCCAAGTCCGATTTTATCTTTCATCCTTTCAGAGTTGATGACCAGTTGAGTACTGGGGCCTATCCAACATTTCAGTTCACTATTCAACATTTCAGATCTTGTACCTATAGTAGAAAGGATTATTGCTTATCGTTGTTGTTGTTTACTGATTCTTTTTCCTGCGTCTCCGTTGTTTATCTTACACTTTATCAATTCTTACGTTGTTTCACTTTCGTTACATACACACGCGGGCACGCACGCGCACACACACACACACACACACACACATGCAAACGAGTATATATGAATACATACACACACACATATATATTGATATATATATATAAGTAGATGCGTATCTATGTATGCAAATATATATATATATGTGTGTGTGTGTGTGTGTGTATGTGTATGTATGTATGCATGTATGTATGTACATAATATATATATATATATATACATATATATATGTACATATATATATATATGTATATATATATGTATATACATATATACATGTATATATATGTATATGTATATATATATGTATATATATATATATATATATATATATATATATGTATATATATATATGTATATATATATATATATATGTGTGTGTGTGTGTGTGTGCGTGTGTGTGCGTGCATGTGTACGTATCGATACATACGTATATAGACGAGTCTGACTGTGCGCATAATTGTGTGTGCGTATATGTTATCTTCTCTATATCAAAAAACTGACGTGATGAGAAAACCTGATGATTCTATATTTGTTTTGCGCGCATTTATTATGTGTCTCTGCCATTTTTTTTTACACGATAATGCGGGTAGGGATAATGACAGGAGATGACCATTTTGCTTTAAGGGCATGTGTATATGATGTATTAATATAGATACATTTTTAATCACAGATGAGTATTCAAAGATTAAGAAAAAAAAAAAAGAAAATACAAATAGACTAAGAAAAACATAATAATACGAATAAAAATGTGGTAACAAATTCAGTAAAAGCCACAGAATTATACAGTGATGTGTTTATTAATGGTGACACCGATAAGTGAAAGTGATAATGGGAGAATAAGATGAGAGATGGATGTATTGAAGTAGAGGATTATGATAATGATGAAGAGGCTGATAAGCATCATGTTTCTCATGATGAGGTGGAGATTGATGATGAGTCCGTGATGAAACAATGCTGAAAATCGCGAAGAAAGATGATGATGGTGGTGATGATGATGGTGATGATGATGATGGTGATGATGATGATGGTGATGATGATGATGGTGATGATGATGATGGTGATGATGATGATGAAGATGACGATGACGAAATCGGCAACAATCATAAAGTTGATAATGGTGATGACAACGACGACGAGAATGTTAATGATAATGATGATGATGATGATGATGATGATGACGACGATGATGAAGATGATGATGATGATGATGATGATGATGCTTTGATTGTATATATCTTGCAACATTAGTTCGTGTTGATTTCTTTGTCGCAATAAAAGATATGAAAATATGAAAAATCTAAAATAAAAACATAAAACTCCACATAAACGTATACTCTTTTACTTGTTTCAGTCATTTGACCGCGGCCATGCTGGATCACCGCCTTTAGTCGAGCAAATCGACCACAGGACTTATTGTTTGTAAGCCTAGTACTTATTCTATCGGTCATTTATGCCGAACCGCTAGATTACGGGGACGTAAGCTCTCCAGCATCGGTTGTCATGCGATATTGGAGGGACAAACACAGACATACAAACACACACACACACACATATATATATACATATATATACGACGGGTTTCGTTCAGTTTCCGTCTACCAAATCCACTCACAAGGCTTTGGTCGACCCGAAGCTATAGTAGAAGATACTTGCCCAAGGTGCGACGCAGTGGGACTGAACCCAGAACCATGTGGCTGGTAAGCAAGCTACTTAACACACAACCACTCCTGCGCCTATATATTTAATGTATATTTAATGAAGCACACACAATCACACACACACACACACACACACACACACACACACACACACACACACACACACACACGCATATACGTACAAATGTGTATACCCACATATTTATGTAATTACGTGTGTAGGGAGAGAGGAGAGAGTGAGTGAGGGAGGGAAACAAAAATTAAAAGTGGAGGAACATTAAAAGGTCTGATGTCAAGTAGGTCAGCCTCAAATCATCGGCATCAAATAGATGAGGCCGGAACAGCTGTGCCAACACTTCTCATACCATAGTCATCTGGTGAATGAGGCATTGTCAATGAGTCGGACGTTCTTCTATTTAATGTTTGTGCGTGAAGTAGTATAATTCTACTTTATGTGGTAACAATATTCCCATGTTGGTTTCTGCTTATGCTTGGTAAATAGTCAGGAAATTACCAAAACAGAAAATTACCTTGTAAATGCTATGCAGAACTTCAGCTGTATTTATTCTCCTATATTTGAATGACTATATTAGTTACAGGTATCTTTGTTTCATGCCTCATTCACTAAGGTAGGAAATAAATATACAAACATACAGACTCGTGTACTTACGTTTAGATACATGTTTGCTCATATTCTTATTTTTTATTCTTTTTTTTTTCTTTTATTCTTCTTTGTTTCCGTCATTTGACTGCAGCCATGCTGGATCACCGCCTTAAAAGGTTTAGTCGAATAAATCGATCCCAGTAGTTATTTTTTTGTAAGCCTAGTACTTATTTAATCGGTCCCTTTTGCCAAACCACTAATTTACGGGGACATAAACACATCAGCATCGGTTGTCAAACGATGGCGTAGGGACAAAGATACACACACACACACACACACACACACACACACACACACACACACACACACACACACACACACACATATCTTCTTTGAATTTCCGTCTACAAAATCCACTGACAAGGCTTTGCTCGGCTTGTGGCTATGGTAGAAAACGCTTGCCAAAGCTGCCGCGCATTAGGACTGAAGCCGCAACCATGTGATTAGGAAACATGCTTCTTGTCACACAAATTATTAATGTTAAAAAGTGACTCAAGGCCAGAGAGTCACGTTTAGGATACGAACGAATCCTAAACGTCCGAAATTTCTTTTCCCATACAGCGTGAATTTAAGCTATTTCTGGAATTTACGATTTTAAATTAATGGTCGAAAAAGTCACTTGGAAAGTCTACTGGTAAAAGAGGGAATGGATTCGGGAGAATATGAAATACAGACATAAACACACATAAGCAAATACGAACACAAAGTCCTAATATACATATAAACATACAATTAGATATACTTATACCACACATATAATATATATGAATACATTCATACTCTAATAAATACATACATACATACATACATACATACATACATACATACACACATTCATACTCTCATACATACATACATACATACATACATACATACACACACACACACACGTACGCACACACGCACACATATATATATTTAGCAATTTATCTATCTACCTATCTATCTATCTATCTATCTATGTATATAATATATAGCTTAATATACACACTCATATATCTATTCTTTTTTATGCGTGTGTGTGTGTCTTTTCGCACTTAAGTCAGTGAGTTTGTGTGCTTGTGTATGTGCGTGTGTATGTATATATATATATATATATATACCATGGTTTTTGATTGACTGTATTTCGATATAGTCCTCGATATTTCTCTTTCAACTGTCTCTTTGTATTATCTATAGTCATAAACCCTTATATATATTGCAGCTCCACATCTGATTATTCTCACTTTCGTTGGGCGTTCTCGCTAATCGTTTTGCAAGTAAAAAAAAGTATTTTTGGTACCATTATAAAATATTTATCAATATAATTATTATTGCAACTAAGTACATAAGTTAATTTTAAAGATGACTTCTGCAGTTTGAGCGATTTCCTATTGTTTTATATAACAAATTGGATTTGTAGTTGGATACTTGTGAGGTCTTTGTTTCCCTACATCATTGGTTTCAGTGTTGCAATGTATAAAAATTGTAACTCTTATGAAGGTATGACTTCTAGTAGCATATCATCATCCCCACCCATATATATAAACACACACACACAAACACACACACACACACACACACACACACACACACACACACACACACACACACATATATATACATATATATATATATATATATATATATATATATATATATATATATATATATATATATATATATATAACTTATATAAGGGCATTAATATACAATAATAACCTAGGAGAATAGCTTTGAAAGTTGCATTCCCTCGCGACCGGTACAAATGTGCTTATGGTAGTTTTGACTTTTGGAGTCCCTCTTAGCGTGAGGCATTATTGTATAGTAATGCTCTTAAATAAATTAAATATATTTATAGGAAAAAATGATGTTTTTTTCCCCCTTATGAGGTTTTTTCACACTAACTACTTGATAAATTCTTATAAAGTTTTTATCCTAAAATTGTATTATATATATATATATATATATATATATATATATATATATATACATAACGTATGAGTGTGTATGTGTATGTACATACTATTGACAATCTTCAGGGAGATGGAAATGCACTTGACGCTCCCACTTGCCGCTGCGAGTGTTATATATCATTATATATCGTTTCCCCCCAATATGTAACAATGTTTTTAAGCACAACGCCCCTATAAGTGATTAACTCCCAACAAATACCGCAAAAAACTAATCCTTCAGTTATGGATTTATGTAAAATATGATACAAAGAGAGTTAATTTAATCTGATACTGCTTCTTATGAATATAACGTATTTTTATTCAGCGGGGCAGCGATTTGCAGCACCGGTGAATGTTTATTCCATGATTTTGTATATATCGGCGACAGATAATTTCATTTAAGCATGTGGCTAGTTGTGAGCATAGGCTATTGACGATGAGGTAGAAATGCAATTGGTGTTCTCATTGAATGCTGCTGGGACGATTTTCGTCTCTCTCCGATATATATTGCGTTTTAAAACACAGCACGTCCATATGTAATTTCCGAACGAATTCACCGTAACTTTGCTTTTCAACTTCATGTTGACATTAAGTATGATACATAGATGAAAAATACTACATTCCCTTTATCTTCATTCGTACCTGCCACATTCTCCCCGATCATGCTTAAGCCTCCTCACCATCCTTCTACACTGCCACTATTCCACGCCACTTCATTTCATTCCACCACTCACTTCCACACACACCAAGAAGCAAGACTCGACCCATACCACCATCCACTCACCATCCACTATGCTCATTTCTGCATGTGGATATCCTCGTATACATGTACTACCACCCGCCTCCTTCATTCTTCATTTCACCCCTTATAACCGCATTCTCACTTGGCCTCTAGCAGATTTTCATGTCTTTTCTCATTCTTACTATTTTCTGATGAAGGACTAATGTCCAAAAAGTTATGACGCTTTCTTGTCTTTGGTGTTAAAGTAGTATATTTCTTAAAACTTGTCTCACCCTTGTTCTGTTACTTTTGTGACATATTGCCTAGTGCTTCACTCACAATCATGAGTTCGATTCCCGGAGCGAGCTGCAAGTTGTGTTCTTCAGCAAAACACTTTATTTCACGTTGCTTAGCGATTATCTCGATATCTCATGTGTGACACTTTTGTGCAACTGGTACAGGCAATTTCGATTTCATGGAGAGAATGGGCTTATGTAAACCAGCATTAGAATTACTATAAAGAAATCACCTGTATGGTTGTTCTGCAAGAAATTGCAGAACTATCGTCTGCAATTTTATATGCGTGTGTGTGAGTATGCATACACAGACACAGACATAGACACACAGACACACAGACAGACAGACAGACAGACATACACACACACACACACACACACACACACACACACACACACACACACACACAAATACACTCACACATACTCACACGAATTTAGGATTAAGAAACAAAGCTATTATCCCTTTTCAAAATATTGGAAATGGATCTATGCCTGAAACTAATTTTAAGTAACAAAGAATAATTAAATTCATCTTTGGGTTCAGACAGAAATATATTGGTTATATCTAATTCTGAAGCATCCAAATATTATATTAATAAGAGATATATTACGTTTTTCTTACACTATACACTACCTGTGGTGAAATTTATCCTTCCAGTAGTGAAATTTAGCAAGAGATACCAAAAACATTTCTGCTTTTTCTATTTGAGCATACACCTAATAACTATACTTTGCTTCCAACTCGATTCTACTTGCATTGTTTTGCAGAAAAAAAAAACAAACCGCGTAGCTATATATCAGTTATACTGGTTTCAAATTTTGGTATAAGGCCAGCAATTTTGGGGGAGGGATTAGGTCGATTACATTGACCCCAATCCTCAACAGTTCCATATTTTATCGACCCTGAAACGACGAAAGGCAAAGTCGACCTTATCGGAATTTGAACTCGAAATGAACAGACGGATGAAATGCCGCTATGCATTTTGCCCGGCGTGCTATAGATTCGGCTATTTCACTGCCTTTACTATATATCACTTATATTCAAATCTAATATATCTATATATCTATATCTATATCTATATATCTATAAATCTATATCTCTATCTCTCTCTCTCTCTCTCTCGCTCTCTCTCTCTCTCTCTCTCTCTCTCTCTCTCTATATATATATATATATATATATATATATATATATATATATATATATATATATGTATATATATATATATATGTATGTATATATGTATATATGTGTGTGTGTGCTGTATGTTTATGTGAGTGAAAGTACATGTGTATGTATGTATATATATATATGTATATATACATATGTGTGTGCGTTGTACTTACAAGTCATTAATATTAAATAATCATTGTAGGTGATGAGATAATCATAATTCTAGACGACAATTCTACGTAATTTTACAGTCTTTTACGTCATCACCTTTTGTTCGTATCCTTCTGAGCTTGATATTGCCTTGCATATTTAATTAATCAGTAAAATATACGAAGAATGAAAAGTATCCAAACTAAATTAACCTTAAACCGAAATGAAAACAATATCACTTTTTAATGAAGGTATGTGAGTCCAGTGTGGAGGCGCAATGGCCCAGTGGTTAGGGCAGCGAACTCGCGGTCATAGGATCACGGTTTCGATTCCCAGTCCGGGCATTGTGAGTGTTTATTGAGCGAAAACACCTAAAGCACAACGAGGATCCGGCAGGGGATGGTGGCGAATCCTGCTGTACTCTTCCACCGCAACTTTCTTCCTGTTTCTGTTGTGCCTGTAATTCAACGGGTCAGGCTTGTCACACTGTGTCACGCTGAATCTCCCCGAGAACTAGGTTAAGGCTACACGTGTCTGTGGAGTGCTCAGCCACTTCCACGTTAATTTCACGAGCAGGCTGTTCCGTTGATCGGATCAACTGGAACCCTCGACGTCGTAAGCGACGGAGTGCCAGGAGGATGTGAGTCCAGTGCTGCAGAAGAATGGTAAATCTACTTAGTGTATTCCCCATACTTTTTGATTAGAATAGGAAGCAGCCATTAATGTATCAATCTAAATGTGTTTCCGTAATGTCAAGGGTTAATTTTGGCCGCCAGATTGGCTTAGTGTTTAAGACAACGCGGTTGGTAGTTTTTTCAACCGTACCTCACATACAACACCGCCACATCCCAAAGGATTACAGTCGGTACAATTAGTAGGTCAGAACTTGGGGTTGGTTAAGTCGTAGAAATTCTCTAAAACCACTTATAACTCCAGAGGTCTGGCAAGAAGCTGAATCCTGCTGACTAACATATGGCCTTCCAGCAGCAATCCTGTACAGCCAGGGTTTTACTACAGTCTTTAGCAGCTCACATAATCGTCTAAATGGAGCTGAAGGTCATTTTCAAAGATATGAGGCAGCATGACACTACCCTCCCTGGAAACGCCCGAAGACCGTCACAGTTTAAGGGAATTTTGTTTTCATGATGGCCATGTCACTTCTTACAACCTTTACTGTATTCATAGAGCAATGAGAAGGAGTCCTGTTGTCAGCATTTTGATATCCAGTGCGAATCATCATGATGCAGGTAACTTCCAGTATTCAGACGGCTTTCTCTCATCTAGCTTATTTTCGCAACAACCACTTCATAGTTTATGCTCTCTAATACCATAAGCTGTTCGCCAGCACATCAATTTGTTCCTGAAAAAACAAAAAGAGACGTAAAAAACCGTCAAATTTGGCCTGAACACAATGTATCATGTGATGGAATATATAAAATCAAACTCAATTGTTTTGTTACAGATATCAGCGGCGCCAAATTCCCTTGTCCAATGAATCCCCAACTGTACCAGCTCGTCCAAGCGTTTTTAGGTCTTCAGACGAGCAGCTGATACCGCTATGAATCTCACCACCGAGACAAGTGAAGCAGTCAACAACTTCGGGATTATCACCCGCAACTGAGACAGGCGAGTTGCAGTTCACCATGAAGCCAACAAAGGACTAGATCTTTGTCTTCACCCAAGAGACTCTAAAGCCAAATCGTTCTGTTCCCTCACTCAGAGAAAAGAGAAAACCCTCTTAAGTCATCCAGAGACTCAGCAAGAGTAAATGCGTCATGAGCAAAATCTAGGTCTGTAATCCTAGTTTCACTTATGAGTGCACCACAACGTGATCGAACCACCATTCGGCCAAGTACCTGATCCATGCATATATTGAAAGTTGGGCGCCAATGCACAACCCAGAGGTACCTCAGATCTAACTGGAAAATAGTCAGATGTTGAGCCCCGAATCCGAACTGCACTGACTGCTCCACTGTACAAGGCCATCATCAGCCCAATCAATCGAGGAGATATACCTTGCAGCTCCAAAATCTTCCAACGCATATCCCTGTCCACCAAGTCAAACACCTTGCGGAGGTCGACATAGACAGTTACTTGAATGATTTAGAAGTGCCAGCTCTGACTGATTGGTCATGTTGCTCGAATTTCCGAACTAGACCCTGCTTACCGTGTTCTCTTCTTTGGGGATCTGGCTGGGTTGACGGCTAGTATTAGACGAGCACATGCTACATGATCACGGCAGATGAGGAGATGCCTCATAGAGACAGGTACTGACTGGAACTCTGTTCGAAGAGTCGCCCGAGAGGACCTGGGAATATACCGACAAATGGTGAATGCAGCAACACCCTGCAAAGGCGCATGTCTCCACACCTGACCTTCATTGTTTGAGCTTCATCCCATTCTGTTTGTCAAGGGAGGTATATAAGAATCCTTTATCTAAATCAAATACAACTCGAGTATAAAAGGACTGACGAGCGCCTAAAAGATTTAAAACATGTTCTCAGAGTTTTAAACCGAAATATTTCTACAAGCAAGGCTAATAAATTTTAATTATAATAG
>NC_142931.1:111027561-111057561 GCF_046866305.1 Octopus bimaculoides
TGATTTATCTCTAGTTAAAGTTTTATGCTCGGCACTTTCTTATTAGAACTTCTAAATTTTACCAAAACTTGCTCTCTTTCCCTTCTGTTTATATTTATTATTTTAACCCACTTCCACTATTCTATTATTATTTATGAAAAATTTTATTTTACCTAACACTGCTTTAAGGAGCCATTATTGGCGAAACATCGAAGGAAGCCATCAGCACTGATAACAGGCACACACACACACACACATAAAGAAACACGCACTCGTACACACACGCACAAGCACGCAAATACAGAAACAGATATAAGCACCACAACACATCAAAATATATTGGAGAATATGTGTGCAAAATCAATTATGTGTGTGTATCTTATTTTGTCAAGGGTCACTTTTGTTGTTTGTCTATATAAGTTTCAAGTTTGACACTAACTACCTACCAGGGTCAGGTCTCTGAAAATTCAGTTTATCCTCTGACCATATTTTGCTTTTTAAATGTCCATCTTGAAACGTTCAGACAGATGTTTTTTCATTGGGTGAAACGATCCAATTGAAAATAGAATCAATAAGCGTCTGCTATTGTTGTATTTCTGATGTTTATCAGATAAATTACAACACAAAGCAAAGGAGATAAGCTATGCATACATAATACATCCACACACACACACATACATACATGCACACATCCATATATGTATATGCGTGTGTGTGTATATATATGTGTGTGTGTGTGCTTATATATATATATTATATATATGCACGTATATTTGTGGTGTGAGTATATAAGTGTTTACATAAATAAATTCATCGAATCAAATCTAGAACATTGTACATATACTGGAGTAGTATAGACGATATATTCGATAGATGACGGTATAATGGCTACAGTAACTGGCAATTTTATCAAGGCTGTACGTTCGAAGTGATAACTTTCTCAACCGTTGTTTAGATGGAAAAATTGAGATAGAAGACCATATGTAACAATATTTTAAGGATATATCAAGAATATGTTTATACATGCATACGTACATATACACATATCTATCTATCTATCTATGTATCTATCTATCTATCTATCTATCTATCTATCTATCTATCTATCTATCTGTCTGTCTGTCTGTCTGTCTGTCTTTCTGTCTGTCTGCCTGTCCGTCCGTATGCCCGTCTGTCTATCTACAATATATTATCATAGACAATATATTACTGTCTACAATATTTTATTGTAGACAATATCTTACTGTCTACAAAATATTATTGTAGACAATATATTTTTGTAGACCTTCTGGTCTACATTCATTCTAAATCTGTATACACTATTGAACATTATAATATTTACAAACTCCATCCCACGATAATAATAAAAAAAGACTAAAACTAAGCACATTCTAAGAACAATTAAACCAATTATCTTCTATTTGCCAACTTGATGTGATTTGCTTCACAATATATTCTTCCATCATCGTCGAAAGTATGTACTTTCTTTAAAATTTTAATCCGGTTCAAAGATTGTCTTGTTCCTCTGATTCTGAACATAGCAGGATGTCTCATTTTGATCCAAGATTTAGATGAAAATTACAGCTATAAGTAAAACATACATAAAAGTTGGTAGCTGTTTGCGATGTCCCAACGCAAGCTATGTATAATTATATGATTGGTCAGATTGGACAAATATATTTACTATTCTCAGTAATAGTTTTCTCTAGTCTTTATTAACTCTCCAATAAGTCAAATCGGAATCTACTGAACCGTACCGATGTGTATAAGTGACTTTTATATACGTGTATACACTTATGAACTACTACAATTACAATCAATATAGTAGTTGATATAACAATGCTCTCGTCTACTTATTACGAATACTAAGGATTACTTATGACTGATAGGCAAACTCTGAAGATTTGACAATGCAATCATATAATAATACTTCCTTATTTAACTGCTATTTGTTCATTGTTAGTGGAGCGTGAGTTAGAGGATGTAAAGAAATATTATATAAAGAAACTCCTCAGCTTCTTTTACTACGTATGTATGTATGTATGCATCTCTCTCTATCTCTATCTATCGATATATTATTTGTATTTATGTACATATATATATATATAAGCTCATAACCTCATAACACTTTGCAGTACAAATTTGGTTCTCGTAAGGGATATACGCTATTAATTGTTTGTAATTGTTTCTGTTTTATACAAACGAATTAGCTTTTATCAAGCAAGTCCTTGATGAAAGAAATTTCATCCATGACCATCGCTTCTGTTTCCCAGTTACATAATATGGCTTTACTACCTTATCCGGTGTGCCTTTTTATAAGCTGGCTAAGTGTAATTTGAAAGACAAATAGCTATTATTTCTAGTTGGTCGCTGAAACCCTAAAAATCTAGCTTACTGTCTCGATAACGTGGCTCTATCTGGTGTGTGTCGGACGTGTAAGAATCCCTACCTCTCTATGTATTTGTGGACCATTGGTTGTCGACATATGTGGATAAAGAAGTTATAGATGAGCTACTTCAAGTTTCATGCTCGAATAATGCAATAATCGGACGGGCTTGTACAATATATGATCCGGCATTCATTAAATGACAATTATGTTTCACTGAACTGAATGTTTTTTTACTGATTCTATCTACGATCGAAGAGTACTCTACACATATATATTCACAGACCCACGTGCACATACGGATATACGCATGCACAGACATATATATATATATATTCACACACACACACACACATATATATATATATACATACACACACACATATATACATATATATATATATATATATACATATATATACATACATACCACCACACATATATATGTATATATGCATATATATATGCATACATACATACATGCATACATACATACACACACATATATATATGTATATATATATATATATATATATATATATATATATATATATATATATATGTATGTATGTATGTATGAATGAATGTGGACTTATATATATGAGCATATGGGTCTATGTCTGTTTCTCACTATCTCTCTGCGAATACATATGCATGTTTATACGTGTGCTTGTATATACAGGTATATGTCTTTACGTGTGTGTGTGTGTGTTTGTGTGTGTGTGTGTCTGTCCTTATGCCTGTTTGTGTATGTGTATGAGTATGTGAATATATATGTATGTTTGACATTTACATGTTTGATTGATTACTTGTTTCCATTGGTCAGATGATTAGAACGTTGTCTGGTTGGTTAATGTCTCAAAAATGGAAACCAAGCGGCAACATGTGAGAGTGTAACCCACTAACCACTCTCTCCACCGAAACATGTCATCGTTAAATAAGACATATTTGATAGTCAGTACGCACCAATTACTTCTCTAACAGAGTGTTAATTAGATATTATTTTTGTTATTATTGCTGCTGTTTTTGTTAATTATATCTATTTATTTATTTATTTATTTATTTATTTAATATTTTAATCATTTATGTCTTTTTATGTATCTTCTATTCTTTTCTGTTTTCATTTATCAAAGATATCTGTGCTATACAGAAACTGTGTTCTAACATCTAGTTTCACACTGTTTCCTCCATCGTCTCAATTCCCGCCTTCCATATCTCTTGTGAAGGCGTTATCATTTCGCCAGCATTATCACAGCCCTGCAGAATAGATGTTTGTTTGTAGTTAATCGTCTTGCTAAAAATAGCAGCTATACCGCTATCAAATTTCACCCTATCATCTCCAATTTAATAATATGACATTGATTCTTAAGGCGGCGAGCTGCCAGAATCATTCGACGCAAAACGCTTAGTGGAATTTCATCCATATTTACGTTCTGAGTTCAAATTCCGCCGAGGTCGACTTTACCTTTCATCCTTTCGGAGTCGATAAAATAAGTAGCAGTTAAGCTGTAGGGTCGATTTAATCGACTTACACACTTCCCCAAACCTGTTGGCCTTGTGTCAAAATTTGAAACCAATATAACGTTGATTCTTATGATTTTAGTAAAACTGTATATATCAGACGGGATAGTTATGACCGGAATGCCACATGTTATAAGTATGTTGCATCAGGGCTAATGTGAAAGTCCATCAACAACAACACTGACAAGTAATCGACAACTTGTATTGACAACCGAAACGTGGGATCTTCTAGCTGTTAGAAATAGTTACTAAATTCTCCCAAATCACAGTCTTCTATCTGAGAAAGAAGAGACTGGATACAATTGCTTTAAATATACAAAGTAAAGGAATGGTCACCGTTGCTGTGCTCTTGATTATAGATCTACTCGGTCATAACTGAACTGGGGGTTAAATAATTGCGACAGCGATATTAGCTTTACTACCTTCGTCATTAGATGTCCTTAGACATTAATATATTTAACCAGCAACTATGGTCTCTGATCTGGGCACAAGCCTAGTAATTTTCAAGGAAGGGTGTTAGTCGTTACTATCGACCTCGACTAGTATTATATTTTAATGACTCTGGAAATATGAAAGGCAAAGTTGATCTTAGCGGAAGATGAACTCCGAACCTCAAGTGACGGTAGTAATATCGCTAGTTATTTTTCCAATGCTCAAACAATTCTGCTACCTCGACACCCAGTAGCATTACTTGTAATCAACTGCAAAAAATCCGTATTCCCTAGCATTACTACATTAGCTGATTGAACAGGCCTATGATAAAATGTTGGCTCCTGATTTAGGTGCATGGCCAGTAACTTTGAGGGAAGTAGGTTAATCGTATTATTTCATTGACCCTGTAGGAATAAAAGGCAAAGTCGATCCCAGCGTGATATGAACTCAGAACGCAAAAGAGTCGGAAGAAGTATTCCAAGGCATTTTTCTGATGCTCTACCGACCCTGTTTGCTTGTCGCCTGATAGCATCACTTTTGATAAGCAACAATGGCATCCATTAGCAATACTACATATATAGGCACTGACTGAGCAGATCTATGATCAAATGTTGAGCGGCCGTGAGCAGCTCGTCGTATTTTTAGTAATTATATATCTACGATTATATTCTTCAAAGTTTCCTTCCTTTTATAAGTATATTGAATTATATACTAAAATATGGAAAGGTCATGGTTGGAGTGTTGCTGATAAGATCACGGAAAACAGTAGCAATAACAACAGCAACAAAAGTGTGCGTAACACCTGAAACCCGATATTCAATCACCCAAACACATACAAAAAGATCTAATACACCGTCGAAAGAGCAGTCTTGACTAATGAAGGAAGCCTTTAGGCAAGACATCAAGACAGCATGGGAGAAAGGCGGATCAAATTTTCTTGAAAGTACATTCGACATACTTAAACAAAATAAAAGGGCATATTGAAAAGGGTAACCACTGATATATTACTTCTAAAAACAACGTGGGATGGTCACGACTGGTAAGCATTTGATCATAGATCTGCGCTCAACAAGGGATTATCCTGGTCTAAACTAGAAAAGAACACAGTATTATCGCTTCTGACAATTAATACCAAAGCTACTGCCATTATTATTATTATTATTATCACGAAAATGAAAACTATTGCCGCCTGCACCAGAACCAGAACCAGCACCATCTCTATGCCCAGCAGCACAGCAACCACGACCACTATGATCACCGCTACCACGACCACCACGACGACCACGACGACCACCACGTCCACGACCACGACGACCACGACCACGACGACCACGATCACGACCAACACGACCACCAGGACCACCACCACCACCACCACCACCACCACCAGCATCATCACCATCACCACCATCACCACCACCACCACCACCACCACCAACACAACCACAACCACAACCACACCGACCATCACCACCACCACCATCACCACCACTAACACGACTTCTACCATCACCACCATCCAAACCAGCACCACGATCATCACTAATATCCTCCACCAAAATCATGACCCACACCAAACAATGAAAACCACCATCTATCATCATCATCATCATCATCATCATCGTCGTCGTCGTCGTCGTCGTCGTCGTCGTCATCATCATCAGCAGCATCATCATAGCTGCTGTCACAATCATCACCAACACCAACACCACTACTAACAACACCAAACAATCAAAACCCTCGCTACCATCCCCACTACCACGGCCACTGACGCCCTCACACAAAACTACCGGCATCATCAGCACCAGCGTCACTAAAAGAATCACCACTACCACCACCACTAGCACACATCACCTCATCACCTCCACCACCATCACCACCACTACTAATACCATGAAACAAACTACAACTAGTCACTACCAGTACATCATCATCATCGTCGTCGTTTAACGTCCGCTTTCCATGCTGGCATGGATTGCACGTTTTCACTGAGAACTGACTAGCCAGTAGGCTGCACCAAGTTCCAACCTGATTTGGCAAGGTTCCTACACGCCAACCACTCCGAAAGTGCGGTGCTTGCTTTCTTTTTTACCAGAAATACCAACATCTTGACCATGGTCACTAACGTCTTGATCAGTTTCTTAGCGTTAAAGAACAGGAAAACAACAACAACAGTCCGCATAGTCCCAAACT
Organism: Octopus bimaculoides; assembly: GCF_046866305.1. Lineage (NCBI taxonomy): Eukaryota > Metazoa > Mollusca > Cephalopoda > Octopoda > Octopodidae > Octopus > Octopus bimaculoides. Next base: position 111,034,073 of record NC_142931.1, read on the forward strand.
CATAGAGAACATTCCAGATAAGGTCTAAAAGGCCAAAAATGGCATTCTGTCAGTTACGATGAAGAGGCTTCCAGCCGATCCAATCAACGGAACAGCCTGCTCGTGAAGTTAACGTGCAAGTGGCTGAGCACTGCACAGACACGCGTACGCTTAACGTAATTCTCAGGGGGATTCACCAGAACCAGAAACACCACTAACGTGTTGATTTGACCATCACAACCATCATTGAAATCTGGTACTCCGTCGGTTACGACGACAAGGGTTCCAGTCGATCCGATCAATGGAACAGCCTGCTCGTAAAATTAACGTGCAAGTGGCTGAGCACTTCACGGTCACGCGTACCCTTAACGTAGTTCTCGGGGATATTAAGTGTGAAACAAAATATGACAAGGCTGGTCCTTTGAATTACAGGTACAACTAATTTTTGCCAGCTGAGTGGACTGGAACAATAGGGTGTAAAGTGCCTTGCTCAAGGACACAACGTGGAACAGGGAATCGAACTGATGTCTTTACAATCGTGAGCCAAATACTCAAACCCCTAAACGACGCAACTTCCCTTACCATCACCATTAATACCACCAGGAAAAAGTACCACTCCTGCCATCATCAAAAACACTACATCCACCATCATCACCAATACCAGGATCTCCACTAACATCCTCACCACCACGGACACCGTGCTCTGTTGTTTGGTCAGGTCAGGTCAGTTAGTTGGTTGTACCAGTGCTGTGTTAGTTGATTTTTCCAATCGAGATTGCAATACACAGTCATCATTGATTAATTAATTCCTTGGACATCTGCTTAACGAGCCAAACAGTATAGGACGGATATTCCTTCCACTTGACTAAAGCCTCACATACTAACTCTAACTCACTCTCTTTATTTCTCTATTTATCTAACACTCTTCTTCGGTTTACTGCTCCACCGCTTTTTAGTTCTTTGCTTTGTTTAGCCATAGCGTTTAAGACCAGGTTGGGGCACTCCCCCTCTCTCTGTCTCTGTCACTCTCTCTCTCTCTCTCTCTCTCTATCTATCTATCTATCTATCTATCTATCTATCGATATGTTTGTCTGTCTGCCTATCTATCTTTGTGTCCGTCTGTCTGTCAGTCTGTGTTTATGTGTCTGTTCCATCCTTTCTATCTATCTATCTATCTATCTATCTATCTATCTATCTATCTATCTATCTATCTATTCTATTCTATTCTATTCTATCTAGTTTTACTGTCTATCTATTTTTCTGTCAGCCTATCCATCCGTCTTTACGCTGCAATGTTTAGTCATGTTATAGGAGATACAAACATGTGAGGGCTAGAAAACTGGGAGAGAAAAAAATGACAGAATGAATGCAGAAGCATGAGAGCAAAGGAGCAGGTTCATTGAAAGGTTACATAACGAGAGTTGGGAGGCGGTGGTGGTGGAAGTGGTTGTGGTGTTGATTGTGGCAGTATGTTTGAAAGGAGGACGGCTTGGTACGTGAAAGGAAAGTAGTAGAGAGATGGATGCCTGAGAAAGAGATTGGGACATCTTGAGATGAAAATAAGATGGCGACAATAGTACAGAGGTATGCTATGAGCAACATGCCATTGAATTGGAGCAACAATTAAAACAACAAATACTGCGTCAATAATAATAAAAATTCTACTTAAAAATGTAAAATAGAAGGGAGAGACAAGAGAAAAAAAATTGCCTTTCGCTTTTGCTGTCATCAAATGACAAAAGCACATATTATAGAAATTTGCAAATAATTTCATGTCTTTAAACAGATAAAGAAGAATATAATTGTCATTGAGAGGGAAGAAGGCAAAAACATGGCGGTAAAAATAGAATTAGAAAAGAAAAAAAAAAATTATAATGAAATGTAATTTCCAAAAATAATAGAATAATAAATATTAAAACAAAATTTCCATTGATTTCTTTCAATAATTGACTGGAAAGAGAGAGAGGAGGGAGAGAGATAAGGAGAAAGGGAGAGAGATAAGGAGAGAGAGGGAGAGAGAAGTAGAGAGAGGAAGATAGAGGGAGATAGACAGAGAAGAGTCGAGAGAGGAAATGCATAGAAGAAGAAACGGAGGTAAAGAGAGAGTAATATGAGAGAAAGGGGAGATAGAGAGAGAGAGAGAAAGCCAGAGAGGAAAGAAAGGTATAGAAGTTGCAAGAGAGGCAAAGAAAAATAGTAATATAAGCGAGACGAAGCAGATAGAGAGAGAGAGAGAGAGAAAAAAGAGAGAGAGAGAGAGAGAGAGAGAGAGAAAAGAGAGAGGGGGAGAAATCAAGAGAGGAAAGAAAAACATAGAACTTTCAACAGAAGTAAAGAAAGATAGCAATATAAGAGAGAGTGAACAGAGAGATAGGAAGAGTGAGAGAGAGAGACAGAGACCTATGAAGAGAGTAGGAAAATGGAATAGAGGGATATAGTGGGTGATGGTAGTGGTGGTGCTGGTGGTTGTGGTGGTGGTGGTTGTGGTGGTAGGGTGATTTTGAAAGTGAAATTAGGAATTAAAGAGATAAGAAAGTTGGACTCAAACAGAAAGAGATTTCAGACATTGATAGAGAATCAATAACGTAGGAAGAGAGTGGGGAAGGCGAAAACGAGGAAAAATACAGAGGAATACGGGAAGAGGAAGAGAGAGAGAGGGAGAGAGAGAGACAGAGAGAGAGAAGGAGAGAGAGAGAGAGAGGGAGAGAGAGATAGAGAGAGAGAAAGAGAGAGAGAGAGAGAGCACATGTGTGTATATGTGGGAGACAGAGCGAGAGATAGGGACAAAGAAGAAGAAAGAGAAGGAAGAAGGCGTATCTAAATGGTATGTGTGCGTATCTGTAAATATGTCTGTAAACCTTATCCCCTCCACTCTCTTACTCTGAATCACTTTTTCTTTTACCATCTCTCTCTTTTCTTTTTCTCTGTCTCTGTCTCTCTCTCTCTCCATATGTATGTAGGTATGTATGTATATGTATATATATGAACATATAAAGAGAGGGAGCAGGCAGGAACCTTGGGGGAAAATGGAGAGCAATATCCCAAAGAAGCATTGATACAAGACAAAGTGAAAGAAGACAATGCAGGAGACTGAGAGAAAATAGATGGAGATCCATAGATATCCATGTAAGTACATCCACACAGAGAAACACACACACACACACACACACACACACACACACACACACACACACACACACCACACACACCAAACACACACACACCACACATACACACACATACGCACACGCAATATTCTAACAGAAAGGCACTTGGTCTAGTTGTTAGGGGGCTATTTTTTTACGATTACAAGGCCATGGGTTCGTTCCCTGAACCAGCGCATTTTTTCTTTGTGCGGGACACCTAATTTCACGATGTTGCTGCAGTCTACATAGCTGTAAATGAATACTATTCTGTTGTTGGCATAATTTCTTTGTCTTGATTTGTTGTTGTTGTTCTTTGTTCCTTCTCGAGCCATGTCTGGCTCATAGTGGCCGGTTTCCCGGTTTCATTGGCGCATAGGTCCCCATCTGAACGGGACGCTGGTCCGTCGCAAGTGAGCTGCTATATGCAGGAGGAAAGAGTGAGAAAAAGTTGTGGCGAAAGAGTCAGCAGAAGTTCGCTATTACCTTCTGCCGGAACCGCGTTGAGCTTAGGTGTCCGCTGCTCTAACTACTAGGCTATATGCCTCCACCTTGTTTTGATTACGACTAACAAATTCTTTGGTATTAATCCATCAAGAACATTTGCTGCATTCAAGCTCGAATTTATCATAATCCTGAACTTGCCATTTTCTGTGATGAGTTAGAGTAAGCCTAAGTGTTAGTGGATCTAATATTGTTGTTTTTTGCAAGTTATAAACAACGTATATACTTGTACAAGTGTGCGCACTGTGTGTATGGCTACATATACATGTCTCACTTATTTACATAAATATGAATCTCTATACATATTTAAGGGCGTTTGCGTGCCTAATTGCAATATGTATATATAGATATATATATATCATAGATATGATACATGTATACGCATGCATATATGGCAGATGAGAAATAAAAGACAGAATTTAAACAGTGAAATACCAAGATGGAAATGAGAGGTTAACCGCATAAATTTCAGTATGTAAATCTTCATAAATGAAGATAATTACCTCTATCACCACAGTCCTTCTCCTCCTCCTCCACCTCCACCTCCACCTCCTTCTTCTCCTTCTCCTCCTTCTCTTTTTCACCTCCTCCTCCTCTCCTTCTCCTCTCCTTCTCCTCTCCCCTCCTCTCCTCCTTTCCTCCTCTTCTCCTATACCTCGTTCTTCTCTTCTCCTCACGGTTGTATTCATCCCTCTCATCAACATTGCAATGGTAAAACTAGGATCAAATAATTTGTAACTGGGTTTATATTAATTTCCATCTATATATGCTCTGTATATCATAACCAGTAACACCACTAAGTACAGCGGCAGACTAATCGTTATACTGGAAGCTGATTAGATAATGATAATCTACGTAAAGTTCTAACTCATACAATACTACATCCAAATATACCCACAATATATATATATATATATAAACGATAAATTAAATAGAGTGATTCAATTGACAATCTAATAAATCATTATTAGCTTGTCAATTAAATCTCTCTATTTAATTTATTGTTTGTAATTTGCCTTATACCCCTATTTCTGTGGTATTCAACTGACGTACCGCTGTTGATTTACACACATCTTTGAAGGAATTTCTTTCCTTAGATTGTTATTATGTGTGTGTATGTGTGTGTGTGTATAAATATATCTTTTAAATTTGTTTATAGGAAACGTTTAGAATTTGCAAACAATACTCCTATTCCATTATGCCGGCCATCGCCTAATGACGCTGACTACTGAGCCAGTTTTTCAGGATTTCATCAAGTTATACAAGATATAATTAATGTAGGATAAATATGATAATAATAACAGTAATCCTAGGATGGAGGTCGGCGAGCTGGCAAGATCGTTAGCACGCCCAGCGAAATGCTAAGCGGTATTATGTCTGCCGTTACGTTCTGAGTTCAAATTCTGCCGAGGTCGATTTGCCTTTCATCCTTTCGGGATCGATAAATTAAGTACCATTTTGTACTGGGGTCGATCTAATCGACTGGCTCCTCCCCCAAAGTTTCGGGCCTTTCATTCTTTCGGGGTCGATAAAATAAGTATCAGTTACGCACTGGGGTTGATGTAATCAACTTAATCCTTTTGTCTGTCCTTGTTTGTCCCCATTATGTTTAGTCCCACTGTGGACAATAAAGAAATGAATAATCCTAGGACGGAATTTATAAACATTTAATACATCCCTACGCGCGTTTCAAGGAATACGGACTGTGATCTTAAAAGTCATGTGATTTATGGAAACGTGCGTAGCGATGCGTTAAATGTTTATAAATTCCATCGTAGGATTATTGTTTTATAAATAACGTTTGTTGTTTGTATTTAACTTTCAATTTTTCGTTGATTATGGAATTTACAGGTAGGATTGAGCCACTGTTTTGGAATTCATCTTTGAAGGATATCCCCATACCATCTAGAAAGGAATATATTTTGTTAATTATTAATTTTTCTATATGTGATAGTGGATTTTCATCGATGAGTTCTTGAAAATTGGTTATTTTCCCTAAAACTATATATATTTTATATATACTTTATCTATAAGGCTCAATTTAATTTTAATTTTTTATAAATTGATTTTAATTGAGTTTTTTACCTGTAATTTTGGATTTTGTCCCTAATAATATTATATATATATATAGTAAGTGCTGTATACCGACTAGTTTTGCCCCAGTCGGTATACAGCACTTACTCGGTATTACCTGTATCCTTTTGGGTTTGGTTAAATCCAATACCCTCCTCAACCTTGTATATACATATATATATATATATATATATATATATATATATATATATATATATATATATATATATATATATATAGTTTTAGGGAAAATAACCAATTTTCAAGAACTCATCGATGAAAATCCACTATAAATCCACATATAGAAAAATTAATAATTAAAAGCACAATAAATCAGTATAATATAAAGTAAAGTAAATATCATAAGATAAATATAATAAAAAGATTACACGTGTTTCATAACCAATTTTCAAATAGAAAAGAAATTTAAATCGATTAAAATCAATTGAAATTATCGAAAATAAATTCTATTCAAAAATATAGCTACTCGTCAGATCGTAAGTAGAACAATAATTAGATATATATCTCAACCAACAATAAGTACCAAATGAATTAATATGAAATACTTATTATATAAGGCTCAATTTAATTTTAATTTTTTATAAATTGATTTTAATTGAGTTTTTTACCTGTAATTTTGGATTTTGTCCCTAATATTATTATTATTATTATTATATATATATATATATATATATATATATATATATATATATATATGTAATGTGTATTTGTATTTGTGTGTTTATATTTATATACGTATGTGATTGTCTGTGTCCCTGTATGTCAGTTTGGGTTCTATCCAGAATGAAGATACCAAATAACGTATACTGTTTCACTTGAGGACACGTCCTGAACTAAAATAGGGTTTGGGGTTTTAGGATATCTGTGAGTCCGACGAATCATGGGAAATGGAAACAATTTAACTCCCGACTGTTTTTTATAGTGTTCACTTTCACATTTACAGTGAATGTTGCATTATACCACAGGATGTTTCTTCTTGTATTCTCCGGTTTGAGATATAAGGTCATTGTATACACTAGATTCTAGTTGTCAAGTCGCTATTAAGGTGTGATATATGATAATGATACGAAGCGTCAATGAATATGCCACGTTTAGAAGATAATCAGCTCCTACGTTTATTCCATAGAAGCTTATGCTGGTAATTTAAATGTTCATTAGTATAATACAATATAAGATCAGCATAAACTGTAATTCTTGAATCTATTTTACTAAATTATATTATGAAAATTTTTCAGCATTTATCTTTTTTTGGAATTCATGTTTCCCGAAAGAAGAATCCGCCGACCATACGATTGCGCAAAAGATTTAAAATATTTACAATTTAATTATTATATTCCCGAGTTAAATCTCTTGTACGGTTAGGCTATCTCGCACACCTGCATTTTGCTTTTTATTTTATACTGAAATTTTGAATTCTCCTACTTTCATTTATGTTTACTGATTTTGAGTTGTTTTTCATATTCATATAAATTTCCTTACCTACACACGCGCGCACGTACGCACACACACACACACACACACACACACACACACACATACTTATATGTGTATCACTGTGTTTGTGTATGTGAGTGTATGAATATATATATATATGTATGAAAGAAAGAGAAGATTAAAAGAACCTGTCCTTGTAAATGCATTTTGAAGATAATGATCAAATGAAATAAAAAACGTATATACACATATATACATGCACATATATATACGTACATACATACATATTTACTACTGAATACTTGCATGTGTGTGTGTGTGTGTGCGCGCACACACGCACACACACACACACACATGCAAATATTCAGTAGTCTGCCTTGATGCAATACACTTCACCCGATATTTTCTGAGAAGCGTCTAGTAGTATATAGTATATTTGAATGCAAATGCGATTCCAACAATGCATTTCATTTATGATCGACTGAAAAGTCTCGCACATACGCAACAATTAGTCACGCATTTACTATACAAAATGCATATGTTTCGAGTGTTTACGTAACATTTTGTTCCGCAAGTATCATCCACTTCATTCGATTACAGAAGAAATGTATAAATGGAATCGAGTCTGTCTTTATATATTGTAGTGAAAGTTGACTCGAAAATGTTTGATAAAGTGTACCACATACAACTGAATATATACACGCGTGGTGTTTGTATGAATATGTGTGAAGGTGTGGTGTTTTCTTTGTATATGTTTATTATTGCCAAAATAAGAATATGTTCAAAGATTCCTTTATCCGTTATAGGTGCAGGAGTGGCTGTGTGTGGTAAGTAGCTTTCTTACGAACCACATGGTTCCGGGTTCAGTCCCACTGCGTGGTACCTTGGGCAAGTGTCTTGTACTATAGCGTCGGGCCGACCAAAGCCTTGTGAGTGGATTTGGTAGACGGAAACTGAAAGAAGCCCGTCGTATATGTTGTTTGTTGTTGTTTATAGTTTCAGCTTAGAGCTGCGGCCATGCTGATGCACCGCCGATACCGGTGTGTTTATGCATGGTAGTTTGCTTATGTGTGTATTTAAATACGTCTAATCTATCTATCTATCTATCTATCTATCTATTTATCATAAATATATATATATATGTATATATCTATCATATATATATATATATATATATATATATATATCTATATATATATATATATATATATATATATATATATATATATACATATATATGTATGTGTGTGTGTGTCTGTGTTTGTCCCCCCACCATCGCTTGACAATCGATGCTGCTGTGTTTACGTCCCCGTAACATAGCGGTTCGGCAAAAAGAGACCGATAGAATAAATACTAGGCTTACAAAAGAATAAGTCTTGGGGTCCATTTTCTCGACTAAAGGCGGTGCTCCAGCATGGCCGCAATCAAATGATTGAAACATGTAAAAGAGTAAAAGCGTATCCGTTTCTATCTTTTGCTCATCTCTTAACATTTCTTCTCTTCTCTAAGCGCTAGTTAATCTTCCAGTCGTGTCTATTCAATTTCTATAAAACTTTCATATGCTCAGCAAATAATACTCTCTTATCTACAATTTATCCAATTTCACATTGCCTAGGTATTCAAGTACCTTCCTTCTATGGCTCCTAAACAAATTGTTAAGCTTCCGTTTTAAAAATCTTTCGAAGAACCAGAACAAGAATCGCATAGTAACATTCTGGAAAGTTTAAAATTTCGGTTCAGTTTCATATATAACTATGCTTTCAGTACTGAGTAATTCCTTTTTTTCCGCTCTAAATATTTATACGTGCCCTCTCGCACATACACACACACACACACAAACACACACACAGACACACACACACACAGACACAAAGACACAGACACACAGACACACAGACACAGACACAGACACACACACACACACACACACACACAAACACACACACACACACAAACACATACTCACACTCGCATACACACAAGCACATATATATATATATATATATATATATATATATATATATATATGCATGGTAGTTTGCTTATGTGTGTATTTAAATACGTCTAATCTATCTATCTATCTATCTATCTATATGTCTGTCTGTCTATCTATCTATCTATCTATCTATCTATCTATCTATCTATCTATCTATCTATCTATTTCTCTCTCTCTCTTTACATACATACATATATATATATATACATATATGTGTGTGTGTATATGTGTGTATATGTGTGTATGTATATGTGTGTGTTTATATGTGTGTATGTATATGTGTGTGTGTGTGTATCGTATTCCAGTCTATTTCACGAAGGTAGTTATACTCGTTAAATATTTAAATTTTCATTAAAAGACATAATATAACTTTTATAGAACAATAAAAGAAATTTCTCTTTCGATATTATATCCCGTCGTTTGCTTCCTTCCTTTACTCACCTACTACTACTACTACTACTACTACTACTACTACTAATTCTTCTTCTTCTTCTTCTTCTTCTTCTTCTTCTTCTTCTTCTTCTTCTTCTTCTTCTTCTTCTTCTTCTTCTTCTTCTTCCTCTTCTTCTGCTGCTGCTGCTTCTTCTTTTTCTTCTATTTCGTCTTCTCTTTTTCTTCTTCTTGAGTACTGGGGTGATGTAACCGACTTTAGCTCTCCCCGAAATTTCTGGCCTTGTGCCAAAATTTGAAACCATTATTATTATTATTATTATTATTTTTATTATTATTATTATTATTATTATTATTATTATTATTATTGACGAGAGGTCAGAACCGTAAGAATTTTGGGTGAAATGTTTGTTGCATTTCGTCCGTCTTTAAGTTGCGAGCTCAGATTCCGACGAAGTTCACATTGCCTTTCGTCCTTTTCCTGATCGATAAAATAAGTACCAGAGAAATACTGGGGTCGATGTAAAAAATAGAAAAAGTTGTATTATTAATATTATTATTATTATTATTATTATTATTATTATTATTATTATTATTATCATTATTATTTTCATACACACACACAATAGGTTACACTTGGAAATGAAAAAGTCCTAACATCGGGCTACAATATGTAACAAGTAACCCACTCTCTCTCTCTCTCTCTCTCTCTCTCTCTCTCTCTCTCTCTCTCTCTCTCTGTCACAGTCATATATGTATATATAGTGTCAGGTCACTTGTGAGGTCTGTCATGAGTGCTACTCGTAACATGGAATTCATTACAACCTAGGTTTGCCTGGTAAGGAGGGTTGCTAGAAGCCCAAAAGAAGGTTTGTTAAAAGGACTGTTGAACCTAGTGTGGGTTCAACGACTATCTAGCAATAGCATGGTCCCTCAGAAATTCCACGTTGATGTCCAGCGTACCGATAGATCACTGGGGGAGGGATAGCCCTTAGCTTTTGCTAAAGCATGTCTCTAGGAAAAGGTCACTCTGACATATAAAATCAGATATGCACGGAATAGCATTGAAGGTTTTGGGGATCTTTTACTTGCACTTGAGATCATGGTGATCCCACGTTCCTGAGTATGCGATGCACATTGATACTGGACATCTTGCCCTGGATTGGTTCTGGATAATATCAATAGCGTGAAGAGGATATGTGAGGTGTTGTGAAAGGCTTATTGAACCTAGAATTTTGTGTCGTACAATCACTATCAAGACAATTATAAGATGCCCGATCGAATGAGAGGGTGCCGCGGCAAGCATGGATGCAGCGGAAGCGAATCCGAGTGAGGCCGACTGCGGTTACAATAATCCCTTGCAGGTGCATTGTTAGCATTTTGCGTGATGTCATTCCTCGGTCACGAGTGGACAACCACCACCACCACCACCACCACCACCACCAAAACCACCACCACCACCGCCGCCGCCGCCACCGAAAGCCACCACCAAGATTATCGTTTCGAATCCTTGTCTGTGTGAAGCGCTTGTGTTCCTGGGCAAAACACTTCATTTCACGTTGCTATAGTCCACCTAGCTGGTAAAACAAATAATTCTACAACGGACCGGTATACCATCCAGGGAGGAATACATGCGCCAGGGCAGGAAACCATGGAAATCGACCCTAAGCTCCTTACAGAAAAATGTGGACTAACCACCATCCATATCCATTCATTAATCTTTCAAAGAGCCATGTTAAATAGTAATTACATCTTTAAAATTGAGCTTTCATTTTTACCTGACAATCACAAGTGGAAATACTAGTTTGGCTTCTAAAGACATCAATTAAACATTTCTTTTCTCAAATGCTTAAGCCATTATAGGATTTGTACTTCAGCCGTCTGGACTGATTTGTTTTAGGCTTTTGCCACCGCTCAAAAGAAAAATATTCCAGGTAGAGATTTATTGCGTTTTTATTCATTTTTGTTTTACATTATTTATTTATCATCTGCACTACTTGTGTGAGTTTTCTTCTGTGAATTAATTGTTTTCAAGATCGATGTTCGAAGTTATGCTATTCTTGTATTATTTATCACTATCTATTCTTGTTCCGTTGGATTGATGCATTTGATTTTCCCCATGTGTCAGCTAGATACATGCAGTGGAAGACCATCAGTTGTTGCTGTGCTCCCTATATTTTCGAAGCGTTTTTTTTCTTTCTTTTCTCCCTCTCTCGCTCTGTGTCTTTTATTTTTTTCATTAGTATCTCTGCTAACTAGCTGGTAGTAATTTATGAATGTTCTTGTGGAACATGACAATATTTTGACAAGCAAGAAAACAACAGAGACAGCAGAAGGGAGAGAAAAAAAGTAAGAAAAGTAGAGAAAGAGGCTGCAAAAGAAAAGAATGAATAGAAATATACAGTATATAAGCTAATTTGTTTGCATCTCAATTACATTTGTTATAGTGAAAGTTTAGAAATCACATCAGGGAAACTTCAGAAGTCATTTCAAGACATATACCGTATGTTTAGTTTAGCAATTTAACACTTTTCTCAACAATAACATATGAATAAGCTTACAAATATTATTTATATATATATATATATATATATATATATATATATATATATATATATATATATATATATATATATATATGTGTGTGTGTGTGTGCGTGTGTGTGTATATATATATATATATATATATATATATATATGCATACATATACATGTTTGTGTGTATGTATGTATATATATATATATATATATATATATATATATATATATATATATATATATATATATATATATATATATATATATATATATATATACATATGTGTGTGTGTGTGTGTGTGTGTGTGTATAAAGAGAAAGCTTGACGGATGTTATTGAGGAAAGAAGAATCAGAAAAGGGAAAGTGAAGAAGGAGGCATAACTCTATAATGGAACTCGGAGAATGATGGAAGCGTTTGCATGTGTTCTCTCTGCACCTTGTATGTCAATGGGCGTATGTGTAGCTCAAATACCGAGCCCTCACACTAAAAACGCAGCGTGTGGTTTACTGTTTCTCTTTTATCTTAACACTGGTAAATACAGTCATTTCCAGCTGTCAATAGGAGTAACATGAAACATAAACAGCGAAATAGTACAGACTAAGAATGATTTCTTCGCTGATGGTTGATATTTTTCATACCAAGCCAGTGTACAAATCTTGAGAATTTACATAAATATTCATTCATCTCTACTCCGGTAGTTATGACGAAATGTACGATTCGCTGAGGAGTTATAACCTGGCCGAAACATATTGGGAGTTGTCTCGTAGATTTTCCAAATGTATCAAAATTATATTAGGCTAAAGCTAAGTCTGATTTTGCTTCACCACGTAACATTTCCCGCTAGCAATTTTCTACGGTTCCTGCATGAAATATATTGGCACCTGCTTAATTAAAGATTACAAAATATGCTTCGCTAGCTCGCTGAAAGCAGTAGAGCTTTACTAGCATTGAAACTGGAAGGTCAGTTGTGTATTAGCTTAAATTTACATTATCTATACGGTCTATGGGCACAGAAGTGACTGTGTGGCAAGGCGTTTGCTTCCCAACCACATGGTTCCATGTTCAGTCCCACTGCGTCTCACCTTGGAGAAGTGTCTTCTACTATAGCCTCGAGCCGACCAAATCCATGTGAGGGGATTTGGTAGATGGAAACTGAAAGTATCCCGTCATATATATATATATATATATATATATATATATATATATATATATATATATATATATATATATATATATATATATATATATATATATATATATATATATATACATATATATATATATATATATATGACGGGCTACTTTCAGTATGTATATATATATATATATATATATATATATATATATATATATATATATATATATATATGACGGGCTACTTTCAGTTTTCATCTACCAAATCCCCTCACAAGGGGATTTGGTAGATGGAAACTGATCAAGTTAGGCACAGTGAAAGAAAAATTTCACTTGGAATCCAATAGAGAAAAGAATATTGACTGTTAAACTCTAAGAATTATTCAGATATTTTATTTGCAACCTCAATTACAGTCGGGGCAAAATTAAGGAAAAATGTCTTGAACAAAAAATGTACCTTTCATCCGACGCTATTTCAAATTCTCTCAACATCAACAACAACAACTATGCCGACCAATTTTTACTCCTAGATATAATGTAGCAACACAGAACGGTGATGAAATATTTGCAATGTTATGATTTCAAACAGGCAGAAAGAAAATAACAAGAAATGAGAAATTACTAATTTTGTCCCACTCCTTGTACATAATGTATAACAACATTTAGACGTACTTAATAGAAACACTTCCATTGTCTTAAAATTTACACTTATGGACATCGTTTATTATCATATTTACCTCTTGTAATCATTTTTTTTGTCCTTTTCAAGCACTTTCAGCCAATGATATAGTTTATATCATTGGATTATTATTATTATTATTATTATTATTATTATTATTATTATTATTATTATTATTATTATTATTATTATTATTATTATTATTATTATTATTATTATTATCATCATTATTATTATTATTATTATTATTATTATTATTATTTTATGTTTGACTTTTGTTTTGCATTTGTACAAGTTGGATCCAAGTCTCACCCAGAGACCTCAAGAGACAAGTTAGAAATTCATGTAGGTGTTATGCCTAGGGTACCATATATTTCGATTTGTACATAGTGTTGTTCTAGAGTATGTTTAAGAAACCATAAGAAAATTATGTGTTTGTTTTAAAATTTGAGATCACATAGACAGTATTTTACGTAGGATATGGGCAGTTCCCATGAGCACTATCTTTTGAACTTCAGCCATTTTGGGGTTTCCTGGTATCTGAGCTAGGTATTATTATTATTATCATTATTATTATTATTATTATTATTATTATTATTATTATTATTATTATTAGTTTATGTAGGACTGAAGTAACTCAACATAAGTTTTTATAGATATATATATCTATTATTATTATTATTATTATTATTATTATTATTATTATTATTATTATTATTATTATTACATTTGAATATTCATTATCAAAATTCCACTTTATCCATCGTGTTTTAACACAGGATGCAATAAGTCCTTTTCCTGGCAAAAGTATTCAGTATTTAATCAAGTAAAGATGGTTTAAATGAATCAGTTACAGAACAAAGCTTAAAGATATTCTTTTTTTATGTCATTAGAAATTATTAGTTTTTTTGTCCGTTTGTTTTTGTTCTTTCTTCTATTTGATGAAGAGTATTCCAAAATAGGAATAAGAGAGCCAAAAGGATTCTTAAACAGTACAAAGGTGAGAGAAGTAAGGCAGAAGAAGAAAAAGAAGGAAGATTAAAAAAAAAAATGAATAAGTGAAAGAGAGAAAGAGAAAAGAGAGAGGACGAAGTCGAAGGAAAATAAGAAGAGAAAGAGAGGAAAGCATGGAAGTGGAGAGGTGAGAGTGGTAGATTACAAAGCAATAACAGTAACCAAATCAGAGAATGTGCAAATATTAATGAGATTATTGGGCAATCGTCGTCATTGTAGTCGTCATCATCATGATCATAATCATGTTGACGACCATCATGATCATCATCATTACCACCATCATCACTATTACCATCATCATCACTATCATCATCTTCATCATTACCACCACCACCACCAGCACCACCAGCACCAGCACCACCACCACCACCACCACCATCATCACTATCACCACCATCATCATCATCATTGTCGTCGTCGTCGTCATCATCATTATCATAATCAGCAGTAGTGGCATCGGCGTTAACAGCAGCAGCAGCATCCTCGACCGGAGTTGATTCTTTTATTACCAATAATGAGTCCATCAGATGAAACCCAATAGGTTTTAATGGTGAAAATTCTATATTTGAAAATCTGCCACAAGCTGAATATAAGCAATTTCGTTAATTGTGAATTTGGGTGCATATGGTCTACTATTACTACTACTACTACTACTACTACTCTCTCTCTCTCTCTCTCTCTCTCTCTCTCTTAGCTTATTTCTTCCTTCATTTCTTGATCAATCTGTCTTTCTCTCTCCTCCTCTCTCTCTCTATATAATATGTATGTTTGTATAATACGTATTTTATGCATATATATATATATATATATATATATATATCTATATATGTATGATTATACGTATATATATGTATGATTATACGTATATACATATATACATGTATGTTTAGATGTATGTAATCATTTATATGTAATTTATTACACTACGAATTTTTCCATTGATTGTTTAGATCAATTTTCTTCCATCTGTGTGTTCTCTCATTCTAACACTTATATATATACATATATACATACATACATGTATATATATATATACATATTTATGTATATATATATACATATATATATATATGCAAATACGTATATATATATATAAATATATATACATATATACATATATATGTATATATATATATATATATATATATATATATATATATATATATATATGTATGTATATATATATATATATATATATATATATATATATATACATATATATATATATACATACATATATATATATATATATATATATATAGATATATATATATATATATATATATATATATATATATATATATGCAAATACGTATGTATATATGTATATAAATATATATACATATATACATGTATATATATATATATATATATATATATATATATATATATATATATATATATATATATATATATATATATATATATATATATGAACCACTCTCTGTCTATATACGTTTGTCAGGGATTTTCATTGTCTTTTACTTTTCCTTTTTGTTGTCTTGGGAAAGGTTTCGTACCGGATCATAACTTGTTGCATATCTAATCAGTTATTGGCAAACAAAGATTAACAATTATTTTTACTCTTACTGTTATTTTCTTTTAGAAATATTCTTGGCTCTTACTTATTTGGAATTCCATTTGTTTTATCTTTATTTTTTAACCTTTTATCAGATTTTCAGCTTCATCAGTTTTTTGGTAGAAGATACTCTGTTGTACTGTATGTTTCGTAATATCATTTTCAGCAACTGAAATATGTTCTTAAAAATATCGTTTGAAATGTTTTTTGATGCCTTGTGTCATTCCTTCAGGAAGTTTTAAAACAAGCTAACAGAAATGATCAAATTAAAAAAACGTTAAGTGGAAGAATTCAATGGGGTTTTAACAACATGGATTTAAATAATTCGAATAGCATACTAAATAATATTCTAAAGTTCTGAAATCTTCATCTAAGGTGGAAAAAGAAAATATATACCTAGTTTTAATTACTGATATTAAATTTTGGCACAAGGCCAACAGTTTGAGGGAAAGGGTAAGTCGATTACATCGACCCCAGTACTCAGCTGATACTTATTTTATCGACCCCGAAGGATGAAGGGGAAAGTTGATCTCGGCGGAATTTGAACTCAGAACATGAAAATGAGCGAAATGCCGATAAGTATTTCGCCCGGCGAGCTAACGGTGTTACCAGCTCACAGCCCTACACCAAGTTTTAATTATTGGCGACACTCCAAATAAGGGGAGATCATTACAAAAAATTAAGAATTCATCTCTTCAGATTAATTCTAATATTTAGATTAAGTGCAGTTTGGTTAATTCTTGTCGGTAAGGGGTGGCTGGGAAATTTTATTGTACACCTAAATCAGTGAAGAAGAACCTCTCAGTCACTAGACTTACAATAAACAAAATTGCATTGAAATTTCCTTCAAATCACTTCATAGTGTCGTCAAAAAATAAAAAGACATCTTAAGAATCTAAAAATTTCAAGAGAACGTGAGACGATTAATTTTTCCGGTTGATTTCGAAGTAGAAAAAGCTATAAATAACAGCGTGCAAATATTAGGTTAAAAATCCTTTTAGATAGAAAATGTGGAAGACTTTTGGTAGAACGCTTTTCAAATTTACTGAAGATATAGGTTCGTGTCACACGGGCACCCTTGCTATTGCATGTAGCTCTATCTACTTTGAATTCGACCACTAAAAAAAAAATTTGTTTGGACACTCAGAGAACATTTTATTGTGTCCTTTTCTTATAAAGTCTCCCCTGGAGACTTTAACTCCCTTTTCAGGAATATCACGCCATAGTGTTGAGGATTGTTTCGCTTTTTTTCTCTTGCACTCATGTTTGTTTTATAATGTTTCGAGTAAGGATTTAAAGTAAAATATAGGAAAAAGAAAAGAGAACGTAAGGGTTAACATAAAATTGGGCAGTGTGAGGATTAAACAGGTTGAATTGTACAAGTATCTTGGAGCCCAGATCAGTGGTGAAGTCACATGCAAGAAATAATTTAGGACATGTCTAGCCATGACAATAATCTCCATGGAAAAGCTTAATAGTATCTGGAACAAGAGTATCTCAAGAGTCCGTTATGGATACTAGCTTTTAGATATGGTTTATAACAGCGGTTCTCAACCATTTTTTACCTATGGACCTCTGTTGATTCTTATTTTGCTCGGTTGGACCCTCATTTGATGTTTAAAAAATCCTATTAAATTTTTATAATTAAATATAAGGAACTATATTAAAGAAATGTCAAAATACATTGTGTGTTGTAAGAGTACAACCGATTTTTTGCACATAAATTTTAGAAACAAAATCGTATGTGGACTCCCAAAGGTCATATGGGTCCTGGTTGAGGAACACTAGTTTATAACATTAATGGATAACAGATAAATCTCAGACAGCCGCTGGATAAGATGGAAATCTATCATCGATAGTATAGTTTGTGTCCTTGAGCAAGACACTTTACTTCTTGTTGTTGCAGTCCAAACAGCTGGCAAAAATGATTTACACCTGTAATTCAAAGGGCCAGCTTTTTCATATTCGATGCGTCACGTTGTGTTTGTGGAGTGTTCAGCTAGTTGTGCTTTAATTTCACGAACAAGCTGTTCCGTTGATCGAATCAGCTGAAATGGTCGTCGACGTATCAAACGGAGGCGGTGTTGCCATTAGCAACAGATATTCGTGTTACTAGACAATAACATTTGCGATAGCTTCTCTTTCTTTCCCCCATTATCATTTTGCTATCTCTGTGTCTTTTACCTTCTCTTACTGTCTTTTAAAACTTTTCCGAGTTCTTTTTTTCCCAGTCATTAGCAACAAATATTCATGTTGCCAGAAAATAGCACTAGCAAAGACCTTTTTTCTCTCTCGCACTTTCTCTCTCTCCCTCTCTCACTCCCTCTTTCACTCTCTCCCTGCCTTTGTCTTTCTTACTCTCTCTGTCTCTCTTCCTTTGTTAATTTCCAGACATCAGGAACAAACGTTCGTGTTAAGAGACAAAAGCATAAGCAATAGCTGCACCCTCTCTCTCTGTCTCTCTCTATATGTTCATTTTACCTCCCTCTATCTATCTCTTTCTCACTCTCTCAATTCCCTTTTTTCTCTTCTGTCTTTTTTCTCAGACATTAGCAACAAATACTTATGTAGCCACACCAGGGCAATAACAGTACATGTTGCTATCGCTTCTCTCTTACTTTCCCATCTACTCTTTCTCTCCCCCTCTCCTCCTCTCCCTCTCTCAAATGCATACGCATACATACACATTCATACACACTCACTCCTTCTAGTTCTATTTATAAATATTAGAACATTCAATCAATACTCCACTCGAGTGTTCAAACTATGACATCACCAATAATTGCTTCCTATCGTTATTTCTTCTTATAGTTTTTTTCTCTCTCCCTTCTCTCTCTTCTCTTCCATTCATTCCCCTCTTTCTTTCTCTCTCTGTTCGGTGACCAATTTATAAACATTAGCATCAACTGCACAACTTGTCCACTACTTTCTCAGAGACAGTTCCACGAAGTTTTTACAAGAACAACAATTTTATCTTATACATTAAAAAAATGAATAAATAAAACAAAGAAATTTAACTTTCGCTTTTTGGTAGTTTTACTTCAGTGGAGGCGCAATGGCCCAGTGGTTAGGGCAGCGGACTCGCGGTCATAGGACCGCAGTTTCGATTCCCAGACCGGGCATTGTGAGTGTTTATTGAGCGAAAACATCTGAGGCTCCGGCAGGGGACGGTGGGGAACCCTGCTGTACTCTTTCACCACAACTTTCTCTCACTCTTACTTCCTGTTTCTGTTGTACCTGTATTTCAAAGGGTCGGCCTTGTCACACTGTGTCACGCTGAATATCCCCGAGAACTACGTTAAGGGTACACGTGTCTGTGTTGTGCTCAGCCATTTGCACGTTAATTTCACGAGCAGGCTGTGCCGTTGATCGGATCAACTGGAATCTTCAACGTTGTAAGCAACGGAGTGCCAACAACAACAGTTTTACTTCAAGCTAAAGAATGCAGATTTAATTTTTTCTTTTAGATATACAGTAATCCTTCGACTATCGCGGGTGTTACTATCCAAAACCCCCGCGATAGGTGAAAATACGCGATGTAGAAATAGTACTGTACAGTATATTTATTATTATTTTTGTAATTTGTATATTCTCTTTTACTCTTTTACTGGTTTCAGTCATTTGACTACGGCCATGCTGGAGCACCGCCTTTAGTCGAGCAAATCGACCTCAGGATTTATTCATTGTAAGCCTAGCACTTATTCCATCGGTCTCTTAGGCCAAACCGCTAAGTTACGGGGACGTAAACACACCGGCATTGGTTGTCAAGCGATGTTGGGGAGACAAACACAGACCCCCCCATATATATATATATATATATATATATACACACATATATACGACGGGATTTTTTTTCAGTTTCCGTCTACCAAATCCACTCACAAGGCTTTGGTCGGCCCGAGGCTATAGTAGAAGACACTTGCCCAAGGTGCCACGCAGTGGAACTGAACCCGGAATCATGTGGTTGGTAAGCAAGCTACTTACCACACACCCACTCCTGCGCCAATAATTTTATTATAAAAGCAAAATAACACCACGGAGGAATCGACATAAGCGTATAAATAATAAACCGCGATAGGTGAATCGAGATATGACGACAGATTACTGTATTCAATAATTCTTTTACTTGTTTCAGTTACTTGATTGCAGCCATGCTGGAACACCGCCTTAAAGGTCTTTTTGGTCGAAGAAAGCGACCCCAGGACTTATTCTTTGTAAGCTTAGCATTTATTCTATTGTTGACTTTTGCCGAACCGCTATGTTACCGGGAAGTTAACACACCATAATCAGTTGTCAAGCGATGGCAGGGGTACAAACAGAGACACACACACGTATAAATATCCATATATATATACACGACTGGCTTCTTTCAGTTTCCGTCTACCAAATCCACAAAGTTTTGGTAGGCCCGAGTCTAGAGCAGAAGACACTTGCCCAAGGTGTAATGAAACGGGATGGTTGTAAGACTACATGCACATAAAATAAATATGGCGTCTATATGTAAAATCTAAGCTGTGATAATCGCCAAAGTCAGGCGAGAGATATCGCAGAGTTGTACTCAATTCTAAGGACAAAAAGAAAACAAATTATATGTGGTTCAAGGTAGAAAGTTTAGTTACTACACGTTAAATAGTAATAGCCTTTTAAGTGCTTACTGCTAGAAGAACAAATTATGGACGCAAACAGTATCAGAAACAGTAAAAACAACAAGCCCCAGAAATATTCCTTTCTATTACAGGCACAAGGCCTGATATTTGGGGAAAGGTGCTACTCGAATACATTGACCAAAGTGTTCAACTGATACTTTTTTATCGACCACAAAATGATGGAAAGCAAAGACGAACTCGGTGATATTTGAAATCAGAACGTAATGGCATGCGAAATACCGTTAGCATTTCGTCCTGAGCGTTAACGACTCTGCCACCTGAGCAGACTTGAGCCCAATAAATAATACATTCTACTCAATGCACAAGGTCTGAAATACTGAGTGAGCGGAAAAGTCCATTACATAGACCCCAGTGATCATTTGGTACACATTTTGTCGACCCCGAAAGGCAAAGGCGACCTCGGTGGACTTCGACCTCAGAACGTAAAGACAGATGAAATACCACTAAAAAATTTTGTCCGGCAAGTTAAGGATTCTGCCAGCTATGAGGCCTTAAATCACATGAATTATGATAGTAGGTTCGACAAACAACTGAATTCCAGGTTCTTCCGTTTGCATTACAGGAAATAGCGAAAGAAAACTTGTTCTATCATCGGGGTCAGATGGCGTTGTCACGGTGCCCGAGAACGGCCTCCTCTTTCATTTCAGAACCACTAAATACATACCATTGTTTTTCGACAACGGGAATGAGATACAGATTGGACGGGGCTGAGATAGTATTGATATCAGAGAAAAAGAGAAACAGAAGCGAATTAGGATGAATACCGAAATTTGTCAATGAAGAATCCATATAGTGGGTCTCAACCATTTATTGCTTGTGGATCTATTTGATGCATATTTTACTCTCTTGCTACCCATCTCATGTTAAGAAAAAAAATCTTATACTTTTATAATCAAAATATTATTAGGAATTGTATTAGAAATTGTTAGAATATTTTGTGCATTGTATATGTATCATCAGTTTATTGCTCATAAATTTTAAAAGCAAAATTTTATATGGACCCGCAAGGGTCACATGACCTCCGTTGAAAATCACTGAATTGATGGATTTACTGAAGAGACGGAAAGACAAAAATGGCAACTATGTGTTGACTGAAGAAGAGATCACGTCTGATTTTACGGAGAGTTTGAATGATAGATTGTTGGCGAAAATACATTAGCAGTATCTAGAATCTATAGTGGAATTACCCAGCGAAGCTACTCACCTACGACAATAGCAATGATCCTCGCGGTTATGTTTGGTGTATTAGTTTTCAAGACTGGAAGACAGTAAGATAGATAGTAGAATGTCAGTGGTGGGATAGCCTTATTTGTTTTAATTACGTAGCAATCTTCTCTAACTACAGTTATCATATTCGGTTAAAATGTCTTACGGTTAAGCTGGTTACTATGTATTTCCCTGAAGAGAAGATTACATCCTTATCAACATCACCTATTCCTATGGAAGGTTTAATTTGTAATCTTCGAAACATATGTTGGAAATAAAAGAATCCATTTAACATATGCGTTTTACTCCATTTACTAAATTTATATAATTACTCAAGTACCGAAAATAACAAGGAGTTTCTACCTCGTAAACAGGAGTTACACCACAGTCATTTTGTCATCTTTGCCACTCTGGTATCTATTAACCAATTTATTTTGTCCGAGTTAATTATTAACTGAGAGAGAATAAATACATATAATATATATATATATACATATATATATATATATATATATATATATATATATATATATATATACATACATATATATATATATATATATATATATATATATATATATATATATGTAGGCGCAGGAGTGGCTGTGTAGTAAGTAGTTTGCTTACCAACCACATGGTTCCAGGTTCATTCCCACTGCGTGGCACCTTGGGCAAGTGTTTTCTACTATAGCCACGGACCGACCAAAATCCTTGTGAGTGGATTTGGTAGACGGGAACTGAAAAAAGCCCGTGGAATATATGTGCATATATATATATATATATATATATATATATATATATATATGTATATATATATATATGTATGTGTGTATATGTTTGTGTCTGTTTGTCCCCCACCAACATCGCTTGACAACCGATGCTGGTGTGTTTAAGAGACCGATAGAATAAGTACTAGGTTACAAAAATAAGTCCTGGGGTCGATTTGCTCGACTAAAGGCGGTGCTCCAGCATGGCTGCAGTCAAATGACTGAAACAAGTAAAAGAGTAAAAGAGTATAGACAAGATTCTTTCATTTTTATCTACCAAATCCACTCAAAATTCTTTGGTCGGCCCGAAGGTATAATAGAAAACACTTACCCAAGGTGCCACACAGTGGGACTGAACCCGAAA
>NC_142931.1:111062561-111070061 GCF_046866305.1 Octopus bimaculoides
TATATATATATATATATATATATATATATATATATACATACATACACGCTGTGTGTATGTATTTGTTTACCTGAGTCAATGCATATGTTCATGAAATCCATAATGATCGTGATAATCCTGCCGTTAAAATTAATTATTGTCGTACACTTTGTTTGTGAAGTAACAAAAAGTAAAACAGAAAATAAACAAATTTGGTGCAGTATGTATGTATTAAGTAAAATACTAGCTATTTAATTACGTATTTGCATTCATTATAATTAACAAAAGATTTTCATTAATTCCTTATTATTTATAGAAAATGTGCAAAGATTTGGTGCAGAGCAAGTGGAGAAGGAAGTGCACCCTGGTAAAACAATATCTAGCCCTTAATATATATATATTATATAGATATATATTATATATATGTATGTATGTATGTATGTATGTATGTATATATATATATATATATATATATATATATATATATATATATATATATTTATATATATATATATATATATATATTTATATATATATATATATATATATATATATATATATATATATATATATATATATATATATGTATGTATGTGTGTACTTATATACACACACGCAGTCACATATATATACAGGCTTCTTTCTGTTTTCATTAACCAAATTTACGTACATAGCTTTGGTTGACTTAAAACTATGACAAAAGATACTCGTCTATATTGCAACACAGTGAGGCAGAACCTGAAATCATATTTATTGTGAAGCTAATTTCTTAAACATCCAGCCATGAACACGCATATATTGTAATTTTCTTCAAAGAAACAAATATAAAATTATTGTTTTTTTATTGTAATGCTTTATTGAAATGAAAAAGAAATAAATGTCCATTATTTCCTTAGTCTTAATGCCTTTACACAGCGATAACTGTTTATATATTCATAGAGGCAGCTAAAGTCTTATGGTTAAAAGGTTTGCTTTGCAACCAGGCGGCGTCGGGCTGAATCCTACTACTGCATGATAATTGAGTGTCTTTTATTACAGCCCTGGGTCAAACAATGCCTTCTTAGTGAATTTGGTTGACGGAAAATGTGTGGAAGTCCGCCCTGTGTATATATATTTGCACACACACATATGTGTGTCTCAGTTTTTCTGACTATTTGTTCTCCCACCTCTTGACAACCATTTTTGATTTCTTTACCTCCTCATTACTTAGCAGTTCGGCTAAAGATATCGATCAAATAAGTACTAGACGTCAAAGAGAGCACAAGGATCGATTTGTTCGACTAAATCCTTTCACGGCGGTGTCCCATTATCTATGCAGTTCAGCGACATGTATATACACATATATATGCATGCATGCACACACGCATGCATGTGTTTATATGTATGTATGTATGTATGTATGTATGTATGTATGTATGTATGCATGTATGTATGTATATATATTTGTGTGAAGGTGCATGGTTTAGTGGTTAGAGCGTCGAGCTTACGATCATGAGGTTGTGAGTTCGAATGCCGGACCAGGCTGCGTGTTGTGTACTTGAGCAAGACAATTTATTTCATGTTGCTCCAGTTCACTCAGCTGTAGAAATGAGTTGCGACGTCACAGGTGCCAATCTGTATCGGCCTTTGCCTTTCCCTTGGACAACACTGGTGGCATGGAGAGGGGAGGCCGGTATGCATAGGCGACTGCTGGACTTCCTTAAACATCCTTGCCCGGCCTTGTGCCTCGGAGGGTAACTTTCTAGGTGCAATCCCATGGTCAGTCATGACCGAAGGGGGTCTCAGCAGCATATGTACGTATATGAGTTTATATTAAACCTGGCACGTTAAATAGTTTCAAAGAAGTTTTATCTAAATTTGTCAACTTCAAGCGCTGCCTACTTGAAAGTTTAATATCCTCCTTTACTGGTTAGGCTATGTCGGGTCTATAAGGGTTGTTTTATCTTCTGCTTCAAGAAAGACAACCCGTCCTCATTAACATTTTTATATGTTAAGGCTTAAATCTCGATTTCTGTGCGTTTACTCACGTCTGTGACATAGAAGTCTTTTTGTCTTTGTATTGAGTCTGACGTGTTGTCCACATGGATTTGGCTTTATTGATACGAAACCTTTGGTAACTCGATGTCCAAAATTTAAATTCTTGCTGTAATAGTTCTCTATTCTTAAGTCTGTGCTCCGTTTCTGATGTATATTTTATCAGTGTGTGTGTGTATATATATATATATATATATACACACACACACACACACACACACACACACACACACACACACACACACACATTGTTAGCGAGCCTGTGTGGCAAGAAACTCGCTTCCTAACCAGTTGGTTCAGAATTCAGTCCTACTGCATGGCAAGAGACTTCCATTGTCGCTAGGACCAACCAAAGACTTGTAAGTGGATTTGGTAGACGGAAACTGAAAGAAGTCTGTCGCATATATATATCAGGTGTTTTAGTTTAACGCTCAGGAAGAATGTAAAAGTCTTTTACGTTTCGAGCCTACGCTCTTCGACAGAAGGGACTAAGTGGGAAAAGTGGAGAGAGAATGGAAAAAACGGAGAGAGAAATGTGTGCAGAGTTCAACGGTCTAACATGGCAAGATGACTGGAGAAAAGAGGCTGAATGAAAGGGTGATAATAATAATAATCATAACTGTAACGATGACCCCAAAGAACTAAGGTGTGTAGGCGCGTGTGTGTACGTGAAATGGGAGCGAGTGTCTGTGAGTTTGTGCATGTGTACGTATGGATGTGTATGGTTATGGACGTGTATGTGTGTGTGTGTATATATATATATATATATATATATATATGTGTGTGTGTGTTTGTGTGTCTGTGTCTGTCTCTGTCCTCCACCACAGCTTAACAACCGGTGTTGGTTTGTTTACGTCCCGTTACTTAGTGGTTCGGCAAAAAGAGAGCGAGGGAATAAGTACCAGACTTTAAAAAAGTACCGGGTCGATTCATTCGGCTAAATGTTCTTCAAGGCAGTGCTCCAGCATTGCCGCAGTCTAATGACTGAAGCATAAAAGTTATATGTGTGTTTGTATGATCTTAGCCTTTTGGCAATAGTATTTCATGATTAAATACTTATGAGGATTTAGCTGTAAAGGTAAAGTGTTGGACCTCTAACCACAAATGTTTTTCAATTCTGCTACTTCTCGAAATACCAATAGACATCGTTTAATGTTTGATGATGTGTGCAGCAAACATCAGCATGTTTTAATTGGTTGTAATGAAATTTTGACAGTGACATAACCCAAAAGAGAGTGTGGCAACCCAATTAATTTACTAATTAAATTTCTGAGTTCAGAACAACCATGTCTATTGGGAAAAGGACATAATTACCACAAAGTTATTGTCCAAAAGGAGAACCTGCTCTACTTTACATTTGTATGTCAATATTAATAGTAAATATATACCGTACCATACTGGGGTACCATTTAATAGTATTCATAGTGTAGTTTCTATATTAATAGCAGTGTTTCAGTGTTATTTTTATCTGTGACTTCGAATTCTATGTATACCTCTCAAATATCTCTCAAATTACCTACTACGCTCTTTAAGAACACATTGTTTATTGCAGTCCTATACACAATATGTCTTAAAATAAACAAGATTCAAATGCGATTTATGACTGACCTGAAGAGTATAACGGAACATTCTTTTTCAGTTTTCTTCAGTCTTTTTGTCTATACAGTACCGTTCTCAATGAGCTTATAAGAATTCCGTGGACTCAACATTATTACTACAAATAATGAAATCGTTAGAGGTTCAGTCGCAATTACGTAGTATTTAGTACCACAGTTTACGAACCTAGCTCGCATCTTGTTCAGGTCGATGTTGACATTCATTAGTTAGCTTCTTGAAAATATAGGACATTTCGTTTTAGATGTTATTCTAGTTCGTATTTACTTTAGTACTTTTTTATTCAAAATATTTTTTGTAGTCCTACAGTGGATATTTTATGATATCTATTGAGGCAGCTATTCTACGGCCGGACACACTTCCTGTCGCCAAATCTCGCCCGTTTCACAGTTGTATAATGCCTCCACCTCATTGAAGGATAACAAAAGATAAATACATTTACTGAGTCATATCGACTCATAAAGCTGACATTCAGGTTTCCGTAGCATGTATATCCCCCAACTGGATGGGACTCTGGTCCGTCACAGGATTACTCCTTTTTGCCAACTGAATGGACTGGAGCAACATGAAATGAAGTGTTTTCCGCAAGGACACAAACTTACGATTATGAGTCTAACACCCTAACCACTAAACCGCGTGCCTCCACCTACCTTCTTATTCATGGTAAATATCATATTTCTATGTCAAGTTTTCGGTGGCATATACTAAATACATTAAACATATTTCTTGGGTAAGGTGCCAAGCTGGCAAAATCGTTACCGGAAAGAAGTGCTTAGCAGCATTTCGTCCCTCTCTACGTTCTGAGGTCAGATTCCATCGAGGTTGACTTTGCCTTTTATCCTTTCGGCGTCGATAAAATAAGCGCCAGTTGAATACTGGGGTCGATGTAATCGACTTATCCCAACCACCTAAATTGCAGGCCTTGTGCCAAAATTTGAAATCAATATATTTCTTGAGAAGTTTAATCTTAGCAAATCAGAACCCAGGTGAAAATAATATCATAATTGGGAAAAACAAACAAACAAACAAACAACAACAACAATATGTTTCCAAAAGACATTATGTAACTATATAGAGGTGCATATCTTAGTGGTTTCGATTCTAAGACTGGGCAGTGCGTGTGTTCTTGAGTGTAATACATCAATTCACGTTGCTCCATTCTACTGAGCTGTAAATTTGTTCCAGCAATATCTGGGGAAGTTAACAGTACGACGGAGCGATGTCCCTTTCAAGGATGAAGTTTTGTAATCTCAGTCACTTATTTTCCATGGAAACCGCTTTAATTTTCAGCCTTATGAGTCCTAAGACTCATGACAAACCTAACTCTCAAGTCTAAATCCCATGCCGCTGGGGAAAAAAAAGATGAGACCGAAAATAGCGTTGGTTGGTTTTTATAAAGCTTCTGATACTGTCGTCCATTCTTGAAATTTGGAAGTTTAAACGTTAGTAGGAATAACAAACAAGTAGCCTGTTCGATTTTATCGACCACAATTACACTATGTAATACAGTTTTTGTCTTTCGGTAGCAACTGCTATTTCGTATTTGCTTACCCCTAGAAAGTATGAAAAATGGCTGGTATTTCCTTCAAACATTGCTTTTGTTACATTTATTCAAACTTCAAAGAATCACTTTCAACACATGACTGCGATGCTCCCCCACTACTCCTGCTTATGATCAGGGATGTATATATTATCAGCCACTAAGGGGCATGCTCAAATGATTACGATCAAGCAAATGACCAGAAAATCTGTGATATTGAGCAATTTGCTATAACGATATATCTATTTCAGCAACCCAGCGTTGAATGTCTGAAATGAAATGGAAAATAGGTTAGTTTCAAACAGATCAGGTGCTAGAGCATAACAGACTGGAACTATTGGTGGTGGACAAGGTGCATCACATGTGCATTATAGTTGATGTTGCTCACCCTTTGACCCACGGATATGGATAATGAAGGTAAATATAGTGCCAATTATTGTGGGGTCCTTGAGACAATATAAAATGGTATCAAGAGGAATATAAAGGAAATCAGAATAGAGTGCCCAGTAGAACTATTACTTCTTGGTACGGTCAGAATAACCAGGAAAGTATTAGATAAAGGGCTATAAAACTTTTTAGGACAATACGAAGAATAAGGATTTACTTAAAATCCATATAAACAATGACAACAAAAACCTGAAGCAAAATTCCCTAATAGATGGAAAATGCCACCCAGGGGCAACAAAGAGACCTTACAAATCTTGAGCCACTATACTCACCAGGAGTAACATGGCAAGTGCTTCTCTCTCTTTCGTACTCACGAGCCTAAATGCACCAACTTAGAACAGGCCCACTCACTCGGGCCATCCAGGCCTCATTTACTTACTTTTCAACAAATCTACTCGGGAGGGGAGCAGTCCATCACACTCAACTTCAATCTGCTTTTCAAATGGAATTTAAAAACGTTGATGAGAGCTTGACTGAAGAGGGTTGTGTTTATCTTCAGTCCTTTCACGCTCGTCCACTACACAACCTCTTTCGCCATAAATACTAAACAGAGGAAAACTGCCTACCATTTCCTCTAAAAGGAACGTGACATGTGATTTTCACGATGAAATCGGCCGATAGCTAGATCCGTCTTACACGTGATAGCAGTTGTTTGACATGACTCCATGAGTCAACAATGCTCGAGAACTGCACACACGGGTGCAAGACTGTTTCATCGCTTTGCGGACCTTTCAGGCAGGCGCAGCTCTCGGCACTACCGTACCTGTAGAGTTTAATTATAAAACATGAAGGCGCGTGGCTTAGTGGTTAGGGCATTCGGCTCACGATCGTAAAGTCGTGAGTTCAATTCCCGGTGACGCGTTGTGTCCTTGAGCAAGACACTTTATTTCACGTTGTTCCAGTCCACTCAGCTGGTAAAATGAGTAGTACCCGTATTTGAAAGGGCCGGCCTCTGTGTCACGCTGAATCTCCCTGAGAAGTACGTTAGGGGTACACGTGTCTGTGGATTGCTCAGTCACTTGCACGGTAATTTCACGAGCAAGCTGTTCCGTTGATCGTATCAGCTGGGACCCTCGTCGTCGTAATCGACGGAGTGCTCCTTTTTTAATTATAGTAATGCAACAAGGGTCGCAAAAGCACATTCAGGAAAAATACTAAGTCAAAGAACAGGTGGAGGATGTGCATAAATACGTATAAACAACAAAAACCGCAACAATTAGCAAGGGACTTACAACAAGATATCCCAATGGGATGGGGTACTACGCTGGTGTGACCAAGCCCACACCCCATCCCACCCCGCTTCCAGCAGATGCTGACTCACCCTGCTGACAAAACGTACTTTGCGAAGTGCTCCTATCTTCTCCATACTTTTCAACTTACAGGCACATGTTTAGTGTAGGTCCATTCACTTGGGGAAAAAAAGCAATGATTTCTTGTATTATAATAAAGATTTAAAATATAGTGATAAAAATAATACATGCTTATAATTAAATTCAGTTAGTGATCATATTTTAGTTTCAGGTCGCCAAATCTGAATAAATCCACATTTTTGGTGCAGTGTAAAATAACAGAATGGATAAAGAAAACTAAAAACAAAGATCGAAAAACCAAGAACATAAAGCTAAAGTAGAAATAATTATTTTTATAATCGGCATCCATCGTTTATTTGTGACATCTTCACAGACATTAGCGTAATGACATAACGAGATTCTATAACGAGAGATTATGCAGACGTGTATATATGAGTTAGATAGATAGATAGATAGATAGATAGATAGATAGATAGATAGACATACTAAGAAAATACGGAAAAGTGATAGAGACGGATACAGTAAATGGATGTATATTCATTTGTGACTAATTGTGAAAGGAAAAACTGAGAAAAT
>NC_142931.1:111075061-111110061 GCF_046866305.1 Octopus bimaculoides
TTAGTAGCCCGTAGGCAATTATGGAGTGAATTTTAGGACTTACGAATCTAATATTTTCCTATCTTTCCTTAATACCGGTTCCCATATGCTATTCATATTTACGCTCGGTCTGACCTGGAATTTGGTGTACGTTTTGAACTCTTCTACCCTAAAACGTAATTCCTCACACATACATTTTACATCACTCATTCATATACTACTTCCTATAAAACTCACCCACTTTCACGCTGATTTTCTTTCTACTCTCTCCCTGCACCTACCATCACGACCTCACTCTTTGTTTTTGGGGTAGTTGTTACTTAATAGATTGTTGCTTAGCCTGACCATTTCTTTGTGGTGGGTATCATGAATGATCGCTAATATTCTTTGCTCGATGTTTTAGACACTGAGCAATACCTCTCTTTACACTGTATGGATGGTGGGAATTGAATTCTTTTGTTTCTTTTTTGTTTTCGCATCCACAATTTTGCATTCTCTCTCTCTCCCTCTCTCTCTATCTATCTATCTTTCTATCTATCTATCTATCTATCTATCTATCTATCTATCTATCTATCTATCTATCTATCTATCTATCTATCTATCTATCTATTGCCCTATCTTTTTACTACCCAATAAACGACTGTCCGTAACGTTACATCTATTTTCTGTCTCAAAGCTTAAACATATTACACTATTTGAATTATTCGGATAATTTTTTTTACCGAAACAGAACGTCACTATTTATTTTTCAAATTCTAATGTTTTATTAAGCAGGCATTTAGATTATTTAAAGAAAAAAAAATTAATTTATACATCTAATAGAAATTGCTATTTATTTTAGTTTATCAATTTTAAAACTGAATTATTTCTCTATACAGAAAACTTGCTTCCACGCTTTTAAAATAGCTGAAGCAGTGATAACAGCATAATATATCAAGTGTGAAAATATACAGGTGACGGCAAGAATTTGAAAAATTGCCATTTCCACAATAACCTGTATAAGTTTTCACATGACATATCAAAATGCAAGTGAATGGGAATTATGACTTCTCACTAATCTTAATTATACAAGACTGTTCAATATGCTGACAACATTTTCTTGATCAATAATCAAGTAAAAAGACACAACGGTAGTCTGTATGATCCTGCTATACATACACACAATGTCATTAACTAGCTACTTGTTCCACACTCAATTCAAAATCGGACTCTTTAGTATTCAATGGGTTAAAATCTTTAATTTGTCAAGCTAATATAATCAACATATTGATTATTCTTTGGTAAAACGTCTTGTGTCATTTCAAAACTTCTTTAATTAAATTTTTCAACAATTTTAGTTCTGCTCAAGGATAGAAAACATCAGCAAATTGTACTTTTTTAAAACCAAATACAGATAAATCCTTATCGTTTTTGTTTATTGATGTTGAAACCAAATGTACTACACAATTACTAATATAACCAGAGGCTTCTAGTAAAGTAATTTCTCTTAGAGTTTTGGCTTCATTGTCTCATTCAACATCAGTACACCCAGCGAACGACATTGCCCCAAGTTTCCTTCTGTTAATTATCCAAATCGACAGACGAGTTTTGATTATACCAAAGTAGACATTCAATAACTATAAGCCTTTATGTTACGTCTATTAGACTCACTGCTTTCGACTTAATTCATTGACATTACATGGCCTGTCATGTTTTCTAAGAATTTTATTCTGCCCAAAACAGTATATTTACAGTATATTTGAGGTAACGAATATGTGTTTATTAACATGTTCGTATTATTGTTAGGAACTTTTATTAAAAGGATCTTATCATTTCGGAGATGAACCTGTTGAGAAACATCTACACTCTAAATGGTTACCATGTCGCTATTGAACTGGAAGTGCTGATTCCTCAGCATAGAGTGTGCTTGAATGGAACTGCAAGGAAATATATGCAAACAAGATGTAAAAGCATAATAACACTTATTATTTGTAGCTCCTTTTCCAACAAGTAGATGCTATTTAATGAAATATTTAAGAATAATCTCATTTATATAGTCTTATAGGATTTATCATCATCGTCGTAGTCGTGGTCGTCGTCATCATCATCATCATTATAGCACTCTATAGTACTCAATATATATATATATATATAAAGAATAATAATAAATGGAGCAAAACGCATATAATCAATAAGTTTCTTTATATGCGTTTTGCTCCATCTATTATTTATTCTTCATATCTATTCAAAATACATCACTTTAACTTGGTATTTCTACCCATTAACAGGGTATGATATCCCAGTTTTTGTGATTTTTGCTACCCTGGTAAATATTAACATATTTTCATTATTGAAGTTTTTATATATATATATATAAAGAATAATAATAAATGGAGCAAAACGCATATAATCAATAAGTTTCTTTATATGCGTTTTGCTCCATCTATTATTTATTCTTCATATCTACTCAAAATACATCACTTTAACTTGGTATTTCTACCCATTAACCGGGTATGATATCCCAGTTTTTGTGATTTTTGCTACCCTGGTAAATATTAACATATTTTCATTATTGAAGTTTTTTCAACCGAGATAATATTAATATATACATAAATGAATATATGATTGTTGTGTTCTTTCCAATTGCTTGGAACTGCAAGAATTCTTTGCATGAAGCATGACCAGTAAACAAGTGTCACCTTAGACTACTGGCTGCGTACAGCTGACACTTTCCATCATACCCAACAAAATAAGTTGTGAGTTTTCATATAATTATAATAATAATAACAATAGTAATAATAATAATAATAATAATAATAATAATAATAATAATAATAATAATAATAATAATAATAATAACAATAATAATAATAATAAAGAAACGAGATTTTACGGGAACGTGGGTTTCATGTTGGTACAGATGACCCACATATGTTACAACAACGTCAGTTTTGAACACACGTTTTCACATGGAGAATCTTTTAAAAGCAACTACGAAGACGAAATAATATTGGAGTATTTAAAAGCAAAATAGAATTAAACAAAACAATCCACAACAAAATTAAATAGTGGCATAGACATCAACACTGACAAGTGTAATATTTTAAATTGAACATGTTGTAACCATCGGTTTTAATAGATTTAATTGCTTGTTATTTTAGTAGTTAAGGTGATTTACGTCTAAGTTATTACAGCGGAGTCTTGCATGTAATGGAAACTCAGGATAAGAGGGAAAATGAATCGGCGAGCATAGAGCCAATTATATATATTGTAAATTCTTGATAGCTTTTGTTGTTACAGTTTTTGTTTTGTTACTCTTATTGTTTTCCATGATGTCTTTTTTTTTTAAATTTCGTTGTTCTCTTTTGTATTTTCGAGTTCAAATCCAGTCAGTATCAACTTTACATTTCAAATATTTGTGGTTATTGGTGAATTAGAAGAGCTATTACGTGGATGGAACAAATCGTAACTGAACCTCAGTCAATTTATGCACTCAAAAGAGTAAGGTCACACTGGATAATCTGACTTTGATAAGTGGAATTGTATATATATTCTTCAAACATTCCAGCCGATTCGAACGCAAAATATGATAGTCGTTGTTGTGTACGTCACAGGAGAAAAAACGTCTTACGACGTTCAGTGCGTTCATAAAACATTCCGCTAATTGAGACACCAGTGTTTCGACGTGTTACTACCTAAACGAAAGATGAGATATTTATAGGTAGAACGCCTATGTATCATACGTTTATTAGATCAAGGTTGATCTTGGATTAAACAATAAGAATAACCACCTATATTCATTCAGATTAAATAACACAAGTACATCTTTTCCACACATCATTTCTCCCAGAAACCTGCGATTTCTTTTTACTATTACAAGAGAGAACACAACAATCATATATTTATTCATATGTTCAGGCAGATTCGATCGTGAATATACTACTCCCAGTTGCACTTCGTTCTCAGACTACGCCTCTTTCCTTTCCGGTAACGTGTATTCATAACACACTCGATTCTTTATTGTAAGGAGGTGTTGAGACCCGAAGGTGTTCAGCTTGAGTCTCTTCAGTTACACCTGTCCCAGATCAATGCATCGCTTGGGCAGAGGTCAGCCCGCATCAGTAAATAGTTTGTTTGTTGAATTCTACAAACAAGAGCCTTTACTCATCTTTGATTTAATTGCTTTGGTGGTAGTTTTGGCGAGGAGACACAATCAGGTCTAAACACCGCGGTGTTTCAAAGTCATCTCATATCAAGGAATCGCGTGTGTTATGGACAAATATCATCAGTATGGAGGTGTTCTCCAGAAAAAAAAAATACAGCAACGGTTAGCATACCCACTCTCGAATCTGCCGGAATGTTTTAAGAATGAATATATACATCATTATCTTGATTCTAGCTGTTCTGTGTAATAAGGAAAATCCTTGTGTTAATACAGGAAATTATAATCACTTGTAGCTTCCACAACCCATTATATGGCTGAGGTATCGAAAATGGACATTTAATTTTCATGTTACGCATCTACTGGAGCGTCAATCGGCTAGGGCTGTTATATTGGGTTTTGATATACTATAGATATGACAGGGGTCGTACTGATATGCTTATATCTATATTGTTATGATAGTGTCTTCAGTGATATGATAGGGTGACTTTGTAGTGTATGTTTCCTATAACTAAGTCAGATGATGAAGTGTAACGTATACAATTTTTATGATCATCATGGTTGGTAGAAAGAATGGACAAAGAGAAATCAAGTCGGAGAAGTAGCTGCTATATTTCTTAGGAGAAATGGCTGCCATGTTTGCCACAGAGTACTCTGCTAGGAACATTTGGTACCATTAAGCCGAATTAAGTGGACCACCTGAGAGCAGGGGTTTTTACCCAGTTTGTCCATCAAACTTTATTCGGCTTTGTTTGACCCGAGTCTTTGCCAGAAGAATTCTGCCCATGGTACTGCGCAGTGGTAGGGACTCTGGAGTTTCTTTTGAGTTTATAGTGGTATGATTTATTCAAAACTTTATCCTATAGTATCACGATACATATAAAACTAACATGCACACTTTTGTATTACTTTCGGAGTAATTTTCAGGTGTATATAGTTTTTACAAGTAAAAGATATGATACTAGTAAAAGATATAATAACAAAGAATCTCTCTTACTTACAAGGCCTATAGAACAATATACTAAATGCCACTCAGTTTAGCAGATACTAAATAAATCTTCAATTCTGTAAGATACTAATATATTCAAAGTAGCATTTAAAGTAGTAACTTTTTCTTGTGAGAGAATTTATCATACAATTCACTAAGACTTTTCCTAATTGTTGTGTTCTTTGTGTTCTTTCGAATGGAATTCTTCTTGTTATAACGATAATTACATCTTTCATCTTATCGCTAAAAATATTATTTTGTTGATTTTAGTACTATTATCTTCGTATGTGTTTTTATTCATCATCATGTATTCCACATGTCTTTCTTTTAATTTACTCATGCTTTTATGCAACAATCAACACCTTAAATAAACTAAGATAAATAGTTTGGAAACCACACTTAGAGGTTACTTTTGACTAATGCAACTTCTAAAGAATTACATGTCGGTAGTTTTTAAGCGATCAAACTACATATGACACCTGCAATGCTTTCACTTATTGTCATAATTGCGTAGAGAGGATATTCTAATAAAATAAATTTGAAACTAATTTATTAATTTTCTGTAATTCCAGATACTTTCAAACTTTTCCAATGTTCGATGCTAAAACTTTGCTTTCAGAAAGGTTTTTTTTTCTTTCAAAATCTCTCTCGATCGATTTCTAAAAAGAGATGTTATAATATTTATAGTCTATAGGAAGATAGCTGGCAGATCAGAAAAGTACTGAAGATAAATATCTTGTAAAATTAAACTAGAGGTATATATGTTCTTAGTTGCAGTGTTTTATTTTTACTATTCATTGACCTGCGACCAGGCTGGAGCAGCGCCTTAAAGATTGACCCAGGACTTATTTTCAAGTCTGATACTTATTCACCGAACTGCTAAGTTATATGTTTGTATGCAATCCATCACGGGTTATAAAGCGGTGATGGGGACCAAACACAAACACTGACACACACGCATACGCGCGCGCAATGGACTTCACACAGTTTTCGTCTAGCAAATTCACACACAAAGCATTGAGCGTTGTCGCAATTTTCTAATGCTATGTGTAAGTAGTTTGGTATCGCAGATTATTTCTTCCGTGAAAATCTTAAAACGGATACAAGTCCACCTTGTTGAAACTTCAGCAACAAGCATTTAAAAAACAAACAAAGATATATAAATTCTACATATTCGAATAATAAATCTAACAGATCTATGAACCCGCTGCAAAGCAAGCAAACATGCGTTAGATAAGCATGACAAATTAACTAAAGAGATTATCACAATGCCGTCTTCCCTGCAGACTGTCTATTGAAATAATTAAAGACTAGTGGGACCCGTGAATATTTCACATAATTAACGGTAATCTTATTGGGTTACTTCTGAAAACTTTATCCTAAAAACCTGAAAGCGTAGCCTGTGTTTTACGGAAATATAGTCGCTCATCTGCGACTCATAGAAAAGTGAAAGAAATTGGAATACGATTATTATTTAATGCATCTATATACATATATACACTTTATATACTTTATGCACAATTTTGAAGACTTAATACACAGCAATCATAAAATAAGTATTCACTTTTATTTTTCCGTTTTCCCCCATAAACAAAACAAAAACAAAATATCACGTACATATGATACAACATTTAGCAAAATTGCATAAATATCCCACGCAAATAAGCGTGAGTATTTCACGGAATTGCACTTATGCACATGCGTTGAGTGATAGGTGATAGAAAAAAACTTAGTTCAATTTTTAAAAAATACGCTTTTCACTATCCGACCACCACCACCACCACCACCACCATGCACCGGTACTGAGGCAGTTTGAAAAATAACCTCAGTGTAATCAGTAGAACTCTATGCAAGTCTTATTTCATGAAGACAATTCGTGTATAGTTCTGCATATTATATTGATTCTAGAACGGCTGTGCTGACGAGAACTCAGATGTTGTTACGTAATTAAAACGTTAATGTTCGAAACTGCAGAACACAGCTAATTCTTTATTCTATATTTCTCACTTTGTCCTGTTCTGGTGTTTTGCGAAATTTTTCTGGAGATCATTAATTTTCTTTGTGGTTGGGTCGTTGATGACCTCTTTCTAGCATATTGGATGTCCGCCTAGTGGTCATCCCTTAAACACGTGTAATACAATTTTTTCTGAATTTTCAGATCTTTTTATTTGCTAGGCCACTTGGTTTTAAATTGAATTAATGAATTAATATTCAATTTATCACTCTATCTATATAAAAGATATATATATATATATATATATATATACAAATATATATATCTATCCATGGACGCTTCTGTAGCCGCCCGCGATAGTTTGACCATTACTGACCGATGGTTATCGGCATAATAACTATTATACCTCCTCTCTCTTCCCTCGCTCTCGTTCCCTCTCTCTCTCTCTCTCTCTCTCTCTCTCTCTCTCTCCATATTCGTCTATTCGTAGCTATTAACTTTCTCCATCTCTCAGAATTTTCTCGTCTGGAAGTACGTCATGGTTGTGCTGTAAGTATTGAAACAGTAGACAGTAAATGAACATTTTGATACCTTCAGCCCTGGGTCAAACTTGACGGAACAAACCCATGAAGAAAACCAGTATTTCAGGATACCTAAGACTGCATTAGGCAGTATGTTCCACCATGTGTAAGACAATGATAGGGACATTTGATTTTGAGGAACTTTGACTGTTAGTTCTAAGAGGCCTTATGACCATGTTGACGTTCTTTCGTTGTCTTGAGTCCATTTAAGTTGTACAGAAATACATCATCATTATCAACTGGTTTAATACGTAAATGATGTTTTCCTCCTAGCTATAAGCAGTTATCATCAAAACAAGAAAAAACTGCAGCTTTGAAAAGTAGAACCAATGTGTGAAGTTCACGAGTTCCAAATGCTCTTGTACATATGACCTAGAGGATGCTGACTGGCAGTATATACATTAAATGTAGGGGTTCCTCCCCTTCACAGAATATGTGACAAAATATGAATCTTTCATAAATCTGCAATGTTTTTACAAAACAAATTAGTCACGTCATATATCTACCGAGGCATATATAATAGAAGAGAAATATTTTCTTTTGAATTTTTATTAAATTTTCTTTTTTTTTTTGAGGCGGTGACTTGTTCATGTTTATTGGCAAGTATGCTTGCTATTCTATTGCGGGTTTTTCAATGGGGCGGGTTGTATTTTCATGGATGGTTTCCTTTTTAACTACCTATGAAAAACCGCGCGAGGTATGTGATGCGAAAACTAAGTTTCTTAAATTTTCTTGTAGCTAACATACGCACATGAATAAATACACACATACAACTACATACACACACGCGTATATATATGTATATATATATATATATATATATATATATATATATATATATATATATATATATATATATATATATATATATACGTACTCATGTTAGTGCATGTACAGATGTATGCATATAGATATACACATGTGCATATACATACATGCATATATATATGTGTGTGTGTGTATATATATATATGTATACACACACACACACACACATACACACACACACACACACACACACACACACACACACACACACACACACACATATCTATATATATATATATATATATATATATATATATATATGATATTAATATCTACATATAATGTCATAATATTAAAATATCAAAGTTATAAAGCATAACTGTATATAATAAAAGTTGGGTGGGATATGAGACAGCGTCCCCTTTCACAAGATCGTAGCAGCTCTTCCACTTTAACAGTTTGATCCAGTCCAACATATCTGATGTTTTGTTTTTCACTGCTATCTTTTAAACATGACAAACGAGTTTGAAAGTAAAATAAATGAAGTGTACTGGAGTAAGATTGATCCTAAGATTAAACTTTAAATTGTTTAAATTCTAAGAAGATCAAATATAAAAAAACAAATGATAAGATATTTTTGTTGTTTTATTGTAATTGTTTTCGGATATTTGTTTATAAATGTTTATTGAAAAGCCTTACATACTGTCATACATACATGTTGTCGGTCACATAAATATGTATGCTGACGTGTGTGGCGTGCATATATATATATATATATATATATATATATATATATATACATATGTGTGTGCATTTATGTATATATATTTATATATATGTGTGTACACATTTATGTACACATGCACATGTATTAATACATGCTCACACATATCTATGCATATATATATCTACTTATGTTTTAAAATCCGGTATATATTGTATGCTTAAGTAATTGCTCACAAGCATGTTCACGCGTACATTTATGTGTTCACACAAACTCAAATATACACAGGCAAACATAAAAATAGTTTAGCATATGCTCACATGTAATTATGCATACATAGAAAAACAAATCACTTTTTCACGCATTTACATCTACACAAAACGAAACTACAAGAGAAATTTACGTATATACACTCAAACTTTGAAAGTAGATAGAACAGACCATTGCCCTTCATAGTAATAATTATTATTATTTTTCTACTCTAGGTACAAGGCCTGAAATTTTGTGGGGCGGGTGCTAATCGATTTTATAACCCGCAGTGTTCAACTGGTAATCATATCATCGACTCCGAAACGATGAGAGGCAAAGGTAAAATCAACCTCGGTGGAATTTGAACTCAAGAAGTAAAGACAGACCAAATGCCGATAAGCATTTTGCCCAGCTTGCTAATTCTACCATTTCGCCACCTTATAATGATACATTTTGATAATGCCGGCAGATGAATGCATTTGCCAAAGTTACTCTCGAAAGCCGAGTATTTTTAAAGCTACTTAATTAGTGCAAGAAGTCTGTTCTCTATTCTAATTTCAGTTCGTCCTATTTCATTCCTTTTGCATAATTTTTTTGTTCGTCGCACCTGTTTACTCAAAAGCAATTCTGACAAACCTTTCTATCATTTTTAGAATTTGTCTTCATGAATTTTTGTTTTCGGCCGCACAGTCTGCAGGTAAAAAAATTTAACAACATTAACAAATATATTATAAGAATACTTGTTATTTTTAAAAATGCGATTATTTTATTTTAGATCCAAATAAAAACATATATTTCTGATTTCATATCACTTTGTTATGCATGAATTTAGCATCGGTAAGCCAGAACTCAACTGCAACCATCCAAAACCCATATCGTCTGTCTCATCATACAGCTGGTTGAGGATCATTTATTCTTCATTCTTGCACAGCCGCGCATCCTAGGTCTAACGCTAGTCAGGTCAAGATATTCTGAATCTTACTATCAACGCAAGAAATTCCAATTCCACAGGAAATGGTATATATCGCCTTCGCTATTTAAAGCTTCCACAGTACTGATGTAAAGTTTCATATACTCACTCCATACTTATTGCCTTCAGACACACACGTGTATATATATATATATATATATATATATATATATATATATATATATTTATATAAGGGCATTACTATACAATAATGCCTCACGCATATATATATATATATATATATATATATATATATATATATATATATATATATGTGTGTGTGTGTGTGTGTATACAGAGAGATAGATAGATAGATAGATAGATAGATAGACAGATAGGGAGAGAGAGTAGGGTATGTATTACCACTTGCTAAGATCAGAGCCAAGGCTCGTAAACCTAAATTTGTATCTAAATTTTACTTAT
The DNA here is from genome assembly GCF_046866305.1 of Octopus bimaculoides. Lineage (NCBI taxonomy): Eukaryota > Metazoa > Mollusca > Cephalopoda > Octopoda > Octopodidae > Octopus > Octopus bimaculoides. The sequence continues at coordinate 111,085,839 of NC_142931.1, forward strand.
ATTGTGCCTGTAATGGTGTGAACTTGCTGGCCACCTTATTAATATCATTAAAAACGATAGTAATACATCTTTATTTAAAAAAAAAGAATATATATATATCATATATTATATACACTATTATAGGCATAAGGCCTGAAATATTAGGAGGAATAGCAGGGAAGGGCAAGGGGCTATATCGACCCCAGTGCTCAATTGATACTTATATCAGCGACTCAAAAAATGGGAGGCAAAGTCAACCTCGGCGGAATTTGAACTCAGAACGTAAAGACAGACGAAAAGCTGCTAAGCATTTCATCCAGCGCGCTAACGATTCAGGTAATCTGCCGCTTTTACACAACAACATATATAATATAAGCAATATATACAATATATATATATATATATATATATATATATATATATGGGGAGAATTCACAAAAAAAAATAAAAGACGAAGACAGGTGGTGTAGAAAACAAAAAGATGTATTAGTATAAGTATATATATATATATATATATATATATATATATATGTATGGATATCTATGTATATATGAATGTGTGTGTATGTTTGCTTTTATATTCAATTATAAAAAAAAAAACAAGTTTACATTAATAGGATCGGTTACTCTATACTTTTGTAGTGTGCAAATTTTTTATCCTTAACCAAAAATGTTGTTGACTGTGACTTCGACACTTTGGTCAGCTAAGCTATCGTCTAACTGCCGACGATGGCTCTGCTGGCTGAAACTTCGAAGTCACTGGTAACAACATACATGTTTTGCAATTATATACACACACACACATACACACACACACACACATGTTAATATACATATTCTTTTATTCTTTTATTTCTTTGCTTGTTTCAGTCATATGACTGCGGCCAAGTGGGAGCACGGAATTTGGTCGTGCAAATCGACATGTCTTTGTGAACCTAGTACTTATTCTATCGGTTTGTTTTGCCGAACCGCTAAGTTACGGGTACGGGGATGTAAACACACCAGTATAGGTTGTCATGCGATGTTGGGGGGGGGGGGGTCAAACACAGACACACAAACATAGACACACACATACATACATACATACATACATACATACATACATACATACATAATACATATATATATATAAAAGGGGATTCTTTCAGTTTCCTTCTACCAAATCCACTCATAAAGTTTTCGTCGGCCCGCGGCTATAGAAGAAGACACTTGCCCAAAGTGCCAAGCAGACAGACTGAACCCGGAACCATGTGGTTGGTAAGCAAGCTACTTACCACACAGCCACTCCTGCGCCTATATGTATACAAAAATTACCTCTTTATTCTCCGAATGTAATTTAATTATTATAAAATGCCATAGATCTCATACATCCACAGGGATTCATAACTATATTAATATGCTGATGCTATTAAAGCCTTCCAGCATTTTTCATCAATAGATACCTTTACTCTTGTATAAAATATTTCATTTACTTTACTTGGTTTCATCTTCAAACATTTTGTTACTGCTTTAAACATAAACAAAATTTTAAACCCTACTGATATTAGTAGTTTCAAATTTTCTAGAGTATGGTTGCGTGGCTAAGAAGCTCGCTTTCTGACAACGTGGTTGCAGGTTCAGTCCATCGACGCAGCAGCTTGAGCAAACATTTTATTCTATATCTCTCAGGTTATAGCTTGTGAGTAAATTTGGTAGGCGGAAACTATATGAACGCCCGTCCTACACACACACACACCCTGCATTGGTGGGATCGATGTAATCGACTGGTTTCTTTGTCCCAAATTTACAGGCGCCGGCGTGGCTGTGTGCTAAGAAATGTGCTTCTCAATTAGATAATTCTGGGTTCAGTACCATTGCATGGTGCTTTAGGCAAGTGTCTTGTACTTTAGCATCGAGACGATCACAGCCATCGTATATATATATATTCTTTTATTTGTTTCAGTCATTTGACTGAGGCCATGCTGTAGCACCACCTTTAGTCGAACAAATCGACTCCAGGATTAATTCTATGTAAGCTTAGTACTTATTCTATCGGTCTTTTGCTGAACCGCTACGTTACGGGGACGTGAACACACCAACATCGGTTATCAAGTGATGGTGGGGAACAATACAGACTCACAAACATACACACACACATATGGGACGGGATTATTTCAGTTTCCGTTTACCGAGTTCATTCACAAGGCTTGGTCTGGTCGACCCGAGGCTATGGTAGAAGATACTTACCCAAGGTGCCAGCAGTGGGACTGGACCAGGAACCACACAGCCAATCCTGCGTCTACATATATATAAGGGGAATTAATGTAAAAATATATTACGCAGGATAAATTGTAGACATTTCAAAATTATTCACGAATATATCAGATGCCAGAACAAGCAATCAAAAAGTTATTGTATAAGAAGAATGCAATAATGTAAGGGTTTTTAACCCTCTCCGTTATAAATCTGATTTACTCTTTACTCTTTACTCATTTACTTGTTTCAATCATTTGACAACGGCCATGCTGGAGCACCGCATTTAATCGAGCAAATCGACCCGCGGGCTTATTCTTTATAAGCCTAGTACTTATTCTATCGGTATCTTTTGCCGAACCGCTAAGTTACGGGGACGTAAACATACCAGCATCGGTTGTCAAGCAATGTTGGGAGGACAAAGACAGACACACAAACATATACACACACATACATATATATACATATATACGACGGGCTTCTTTCAGTTTCCGTCTACCAAATCCACTCACAAGTCTTTGGTCGGCCTGAGGCTATAGTAGAAGACACTTGCCCAAGGTGCCTCGCAGTGGGACTGAACCCGGAACCATGTGGCTGGTAAGCAAGCTACTTACCACATAGCTACTCCTTCGCCTATTCACAATTATTGTACTCTCCTGATATATATAAATATATATATATATATATATATATATATTTGGAAGATGCTGCGTTCAATCATGTAAAAACAAATAGTAAATGAGTATATGCATATATACGTACAGGTATGTGCATACCGACATCCACCTGTATGTATAGGTGCATATCTGGGTACAGGACATTGCAAACAAACGTAGACGAGAACACACGAGCCACATAGAGAACATCTCCTTCATCAGCCACCCACGTTTTAACACCGGCGTTTCGACGAGCTTGGGCAGGACGCATCGCTAAAACGGCTCGTCCCATGGATCGCAGATTAAATTTGTATACGCAAATTAAATCTCGCCATGGAGGAATGTAGTGGCGGACAAAAAACAAGACAGGAAAACAAACAGAAAAGGCTTTACGGCCAGACGAGAAAAATTATGTGTGTAAGAACGCGATGAGGCACGGACCCGAGAGAGACAAAGTGGTGCGTGCGTTGCTTGGCGAAAGCCAAGGAAGGAAAGGATTATTGACCGGAAGCATATTATATATATATATATATATATATATATATATATATATATATATATATGTATGTATGTATTTATGTATGTATGTTTGTGCGTATCAGATTTAAAATTAAAGAATTAAGGTTTAGAAATTAGGCGTTAAATGCAGTGTCCAAAATTTGTTTCAGGATAAGTCCCAGGTAGTATGTGTGCAGAGCACGTTCAACATTTATGGCTATCAGGTGTAATCAGCGAAATTGTGCGTTCGTCGACGGATGTACGTCCGGAATTCCAAGGTGCACATCTTCCTTATAAATCTTTTAATATGTATATATATATATATATATATACACACACACACACACACACACACACACACACACACACACACACACACACACACACACACACACACACACACACATATATATATATATGTATATATATATATACGTGTGTGATGGTATCTGTGTTTGTCCCTATCCACCGCTACTGGATGTTTACGTCCCCGTTAGCTAGCGGTTCGGCAAAACTGACAAATAGAATAGGCATCAGGCTTTAGAAAACTTATGTTATGGGATCAATTTATTCGACTAAAAACTCTTTAGGGCGGTGACCCAGCATGGCCGCAGCATAATGGTTGAAACAAACGAAACATAAAAGGAGGCGGGGCGCCAGTGTAGACGCAGGCCAATGACTGAAACAAAAGATTTAACAGTTTTTGAAGAAGTTTTGTTTTTACTGAGTAACAAAACATTTCATTTCTGGTAATAACTAGCAAACTCTGTCAAAAAGTGATCACTTCTATTAATTCCATGGCAACATATTAGAATAGTTACTTATTTTTTCATATCGATGTGTCTGTTATATCAATTAATTTTATCTTCTACTCGCCAAAAATGGCATGGAACTGTTTCGCTGTCAAAGCTTCGTTTTTCCATAATTAAACTATCATCAATGCGTCGGCTACATCTCCCCCTACTCTCCTTTTAGCTGTCTGTCTGTCTGTCTGTCTGTCTGCCTCTCTCTCTCTCTCTCTCTCTCTCTCTCTCTCCATATTATTCTTTGAGAAAGAAATAGATCGAGACAGAGAAAGCAAAATACTTGTGTATTCTAAGACTTGTGTGTATGAGAGGGAAAGAGAGAAAGAGAGAGTGAGAGAGTATGTGTGTGTGGGGGTTGGGTGGGTGGGGGGGGGGGGTGAATGTGTATGTGAGTAGTGAAACATTGAAAAATTAAGAGGTGATACAAAATTTTGATTGCTAAAGATGTGAATGAATTATATGTATGTATTTATGAATGTATGTATATATATATGTGTGTGTATATATAAGGTCATAAATGACAGAAATAGTTTGATGAAATTTTATTTTACAAGAGAATTGTACTATCACGACAGATTGCTTCGTAATTTAAAAGTCTGTAAATAATTTATATTACTATATTTAATAATAAATAAATTACTTGCATGCATGTATATAGGTATGTATGTATGTATGTATGTATGTATGTATGTATGTATGTCATTGCTCTGTTTTATTTCAAGATTTCTTGCCAATAGAAGAAGAGCCGGTTTCTAACCTAGATCCAAGGCTTCTTCATTGGAATTTCAACATCAACAACAGGGTATTTTTGTTTGTATGTATGTATATGCGCAAATTTGTATGTTTTGTTTTATGTATGTATTCTCATGCATATTGTTGCATATCTAAGCATGCTCATATATATTTAAATGATAAACTTCTGGAAAATTTTACAGATTTTTACAGGACCAGTGATGGATTGGCTCTGTAGTCTTCGAGTCAGTATTTTGTCCGATGTGCTAACGATTCTGCTAGCTCGCCGCCTTAATATATGAATATATATTCAGCCCCCCTCCATAACACTTAAATCTCATGGGCGCGTAGGATGCACACAAAATTTTAAAGTAATATGGAGATGAGGCAAACTGTCATTAAAAAATGCATGTAATACCTACCAAATGTTTTGATTGCCACTTTCTTTCATTTGTCCACTCACTCGTATATCTATCTATCTATCTATCTATCTATCTATCTATCTATCTATCTATCTATCTATCTATCTATCTATCTATCTATTTGTCTGTCTGTCTGTCTGTCTATCTAATATATGTGCGTGTGTATGTGTGTATGTGTATGTGTATGTGTGTGTCTGTGTCCGGCTGTATGCAACAAAACCACCATAAACTATAAATTCCTGGCACAAGTCTAACCCTTATCGGAACAGGATTTCAACGGTGGAAAACACCTAAACAATAGCAATACAAAAAACAAACGGTTCGCAACAAAAGATATACACAAATAAATAAACGTATGCATCTCATCGTCTGCAGTTTACGGATAACATTTTTGCTTTCGACACCAGTACTCTGACAACACTTTTAAGATGTTCTGTAAAACATACATGTCATTGTATTGAATGAAGAAACAACTCACGATCTACCGGTCACATGCTGTAAAATCTTTGAACAAAATGGATCCATGAACTGACTGAAGTTAAAATGTTTAATTTTGTCTTCCTTCTCTGCTCTGCAAACTTTTATGTTCAAAACTATCTTAATGTCCGATAGTTTATCCGTATTCGCAGAGGAGAGAGAATTTTGCATTCTGCTGAATGATTAAACAATTTACTCTGTTAGTAATTAATAATCTTTTTTTCCTCTAGGCACAATAAAATTTATCTTTCTACTTGTTCATATATATATATATATATATATCTTCACACATATACCAATGTATGTGTCTGTGTATATACATAGAAATTATCGATATCACTCAATGTATGTATTTTGTTTAAACGCAAATTAGCACTGGAATTTTTTCCAGGGAAAATCTCTTTAAAATGCTGAGTGTTAAAAACCACTGAACAGCTCAAGCCCAGCCGACACTAATCGCATCGTAGTTGAACGAGAACGGTGGATATCGATATTTCTCTACTATTTCAGCTTATCGACAGAATATATTCGAATTACCTCGAAACGAATTCGAAACGCTGATCTGAGATATATATGCAAATAACGTTAGGTCTACCCACTTATGAGAAACAGGGTCGCACAAGTGAAACAAAAGCTCTAATAATGTAAACGTTATAGGTTTCAAATTTTTGCAAAAGGCTAGCAATTTCTGAGGAGGGGGGTAGATCGATTACATCGACCCCCCCCCCCAGTGCTCAACTGGCACTTATTTATCGACCCCGAAAGTATGAAAGGCAAAGTAGACCTCGGCGGTATTTGAACTCACAATGTAAAGATAGACGAAATGCCGCTAATCTCTTTGACAGGCATGCTAACGATTCTGCATGCTCGCTGCCTGATAATGTTAAACTTGACTGAACGATTGTTTAAACGATTATTAGTGGCGAAATTTTGTCTGGAGATATGAAATCATTTCAAGGTAACTCGGTTTGAATTTCACCCAGAGTTTGGAACTCGTTTCTACGTAACTCGATTATATGATGCCGATGAGCTGAAACAACAGCGAAATGTTGATAGACACGGTTCTCGTTCACCTACGGCTCCATTGCCTGATTTTGACATATTCGATGTGCTTCAGTGTATTTTAATACGCAACGTCTTTAAAGGACTTTCTTTGGATGAAATTTCGCAGCTAATAAGTGTATAAACAACATAAACTCATTAATTATGTGATATCAATAGATAGATAAATAGATAAATAGACATACAGAGAGAGAGGCAGATAGATAGATAGGCAAATAGATAGGTACGTAAATGGATACGTAGATAGACAGACAGACAGATAGATAGATAGATAGATAGATAGATAGATAGATAGATAGATAGATAGATAGATAGAGGGAAAAAGAAGGGGAAAATAAAAAAGAAAAAAGGAAGACATAAAAAACGAACGAAAGAAAGAAGGGAAGACAGAAAGAAAGGAAACGAAAGAAGGCAAGAAATACAGAAAGAAGGAATGAGTGAATGAATGAATGAATGAATGGAAGAAAGAGAGATTGAAAGGAAGAAAGAAAGAAAGAAAGAAAGAAAGAAAGAAAGAAAGAAAGAAAGATAGAAAGAAAAAATAAAGAAAGAAAGAAAATAAAAACGAAAATACCAAGAAAGCAATGAAAATCATGCCAGAAAAGAGTAAAGAATAATAAAAGGTAAACATGTCAAGAAAGAAAGAAAAAAGAAGAAAAGTAAGGAGGGAAACAAAAAATCTAGAACAAACAGACCGAGAAGGGAGGAAAGAAGGAAGGAAAGGAGGAAGGAAGGAAGGAAACACACAGTGAGCGAGAAGGAAAAAAGAGACAGACATTTATGAAGTGTGTTGTGATTGAAAATCTCCAGAAATACCATTTATAAATGAAAAAGGAGCAAGCTTGATGTTTGGTTGGAGAGAAGCCAAGCTTCTGTACGTGTGTGTGTGTATGTGTGTGTGTGTGCGTGTGTGTGTGTGTGTGTGTGTGTATGTTTGTGTGCGTGTGTGTGTGTGTGTGTGTGAATGTATATATGTGAGTGTGCACTTGTGAGTATGTACATGTGTCGATTTGTGTATGTTTGTGTCTCTCTGGACATGTGTATATATATATATATATATATATATATATGTGTGTGTGTGTGTGTTTGCGTGTGTAAATAACAGCAGACAAAGGATTTGATGGTCAGTCAGAGTATTTGTTGTTGTATAACAAAGACTCTCTTGTGAAAATCAGACGTGATGGTCATGGATAGACTGACTGTGATCATAGGACTGCACCAGTAAAGAGGACATGTTGCTGAACAACTACAACGACGACGAACGGCAACAGCAACAGTGTCCACCAACTGATCACTGGTTTCTCTCACAAAAAAAAAACTAACGAATCAAAGGCGTTCCATCTGTGGCTATCTCTCTGTATATTTAGGATTACATTATCCATGTTATATTTTCCTATTTTAAAGATGCTAGGGTTGAGGGGTTTTAAAGATGCTATGTTGAGGGATTTTAGCTGTTGTTTCTGATAGCTCACGCTGTAGTCACTTGGAGCACACACGGTCGATACTTGAGGATGACGTGAAGGTAATTTTTGTTGTTTAGCCCCAAAGCTAATCCTGATTGAACAAACCTACGACCAAAAACATTCCAGCAATGACTGTTACGTTTTTCTTATTGGAAGGGTCACAAAATTACGTATTTCAGTGTGACTATTCCTGACACAACAGGCTTAGATAGATGTGATATGAGAGAGATTTGACTGCCACTGTATAGAAATGTCGTTGGCTTCTGATTGGTGGTGGAAATTTAAAATTAGATTTGAGCTGTTTTAGAGGACAGAATTTAGTGGTCTCTTCTCTGAGGGAGAAGATGCGTGGTGCTTCTCGTCGAGAGTCCGGTAAATGCCAAGATCTTTTATTATTTTCACCCGCTCTACTTGAAATCTGAAAAATCACTACAATGCCAAGGGGACCAAGAATTTCATTTATGACGAATGTTTCAAAAAACTTACTGAAAACTATTCCACATCTATAATGTACTACCACGAGAACATGCAGTCAATACATTTTGTATAATAGTTGATGTTAGGAAGGACATTCTGTATAATAGTTGGTGTTAGGAAGGTCAAACGACATGTATATGTACGTAAAATTTAGGGGAAGTAACTCCCAATGTGATGTGACTCAGACCGTGGCAGCTTATCCAATCCATGCCAGCATCGAAAACGGATGTAAAGTGGTGATTTATGTGTGAACATACATATATACATTCCAAAGGTTTATCATTTAAGTATATATGAGCATGTCTAGAAATGCAAATATATGGATGAGAGCATGTATAAAAATACAAATCTGTACTTACAAAAACATACATACATACATACCAAAATACACTGAAGCAGCCTTGGATCTACGTTAGGAATAGGCTCTTTCTATACTGGCAAGAAGACTTAAAATAAAACTGAATAAAGACATAGATATATACATACACACATATTCGCACACATATGTATCTATGTATGTATGTGTGAATGTATATATGCATTATATATGTATGTTTTTATGTATGTATATAGATTCTCTTTCACTTTTTCACTTACAGTTAATTTTGACCAGTTAATTTTTACCTGGTTGGTAGCAAGGTTTTGAAGGAAAGCATCTTTTGAAGGAAAGCATTGTTAATCATTCTTAAGATCTTAAGAAGGACATGGAGATTTTTGTAGTCCTAAATATCTTGATCATTTCTAGTACATAAATCAAGGACTTGCGTATGGAATATACGCACAAATGTATGTTCTCTTCCGACACTCACACACATATGTACACATGTGTATAAATATATATATATATATATATATATATATATATACACACATACATACATACATATATATACATATTACACATGTGTATAGATATATATATGTATGTATATATATATATATATATATATATATATATATATATATATATATATATATATATATACATGTTTCTTTTCAGTTTCCGTCTATCAAATCCATTTACAAGGCTAATGTCGGCCCGCGGCTATAACAAAAGAGAACTATCTAAGGTGCCACACAGAGGGACAGAGGGACTGAACCGGGAACCATGTGGTTGTGTAGTAAACTTCTTACCACACAGCCAGGCATTCGCCTTTACACTTGCATGCAGTTAGTCGTGTGCTGTGGGACATGCTTAAGTTTACGCATGTAGAAGATCATACATATTCACACATAGGCTCATACATATTCATATACTCATATAAATATGTATATATACATTTTTACATAATTATATACATTTATTTTATATACATGGCACAAGATATTTATACATGCACATATACATATATACTTACACACATATATATATACACATATAGATAAATGTATATATACGCATATATATATTTATGTATATATATATATATATTTATATATATATACACAGATGCATATATATATATATGTATGCATGTGTATGTGTACATATATATATATATATATATATATATATATATATATATATATGATATGATATGTATGAATCTATATCCATGCATTTGTTTTTTGTAAGTGTATACGGGTATTTTAAAACAATTTTTTTCATTTTCATCATTATTCATCTTTATTCTATCTTTATGTTATAGTTTAATTTATTCCAGAAAGGGGTGAAAATTCATGGCTTGATTTGAAGAAGCGGAGCATTTTTCAAAATGAGAATAGTTTCATCCTTTTCAACAGTTTTCTTTTTTCTGTTCAATTTTAAATACTTTTTCTATAATGAATCTACGAATCTACACATTCATGTGCGGAGACTACCAGAACTGCTCATTCACGATATAAATTGAATATGTGCGTTTGCGCGCGTGTGTGTGTGTAGACGTGAGTGTGATGTTTTGTGTTTTATGCTTCTTAATTTTCCAATACAGTGCTCAATAAACATATATTTACAGGTTTATTTCTGTTTCTGCATTTATCTATCTATCTATCTATCTATCTATCTATCTATCTATCTATCTATCTATCTATCTATCTATCTATCTATCTGTGTGTCTGTCTGTCTATCAGTCTATCTTTTATTTATCTATCCATGTAATATATAGTCATATACATATACATGCATATATTGTGTCTAAATACATACATATGTATATATACATACACCTCACCATATATATATATATATATATATATATATATATATATATATATATATATATACATATATAAATTGGTAATACACTAGCTGTGCCAACAGATACATTTATCCCTTAGATTGTTGCATAACCTCTAACTCATAATTTATATATATATATATATATATATATATATATATATATATATATATATATATATGTATGTACGTATATATGCACACATACACACACACACGGGTGAGTGGACAAAAGAAATACGAGGTATTCGGCACATTTAGTGGGAGCTATGAATGAAAATGTGCCTCCATACAGACGTGAAAGATAAGTTACCCACTAAGGCGCTAATCGAATAACCGCTTCACGAACAGCTGTTCCTTGCTACTGATTTGGTATGGAATCCGTTCACGTCACGTATTCTCAGATAGACGGCCAAAAAACTATGAGTCTGTCTCTCAGAAGGCACTATCCCTTATTTTTCCACCACATCAATAGCATAGAAAAATATGCTTACTTTTATATCTAAACAAAAATGAGGATTTGTAGTGTTAAATCTATTCTAGTTTCAGTCCATTTCACTGCGTTCATTAATAGCGATTGTTTACTTAATGCTAAGTCGTCAAAATCACAAATGCACACATTATGTTATCCGCCATTGTGCTAACATAATTCAGGACCGCTTTATGAGATCTGACCTACGCCATTTATTGAGGTTGGAAACCGGATACGTTTTCTCTGACGAGGGACCATGAAATCGCCCGTCAGGAATCTCCTCTTTTTTCTGCGCTTAAATAGTATAGAAAAAACGCATTTTTATTATTTTACGCACTTGAGACATGTTTAAATCTAATTCAGATGTGATTTAGAATACATTTTGTATAGATATGATATAATGTGTCTGCCTATTTCTGTGTGTGCGTATTTGTAAGTATGTGCAATATAAATGCATGCTTGTATTTATGCCGGTAATAATAGAATGTACAAGTGAAAGGTTGGACTCTGCAAGACTTATAATAGTCTAAATGTGTAGGAGTTACTTCGAATGAGAACTTACATATTTTTAGCCTACCTAACTGGCTTAAACCCACTCTAATGCCAAATACATGATCAAATGCATTTAGAATGCCTTGCAGAACACCACCAGTGACTGGTGTTTTTCTGATGCGCATAGTACAAGTTTCTAGTGATTGTAAAGACTAAATACACACGCACACGCACGCGTATACATTATATATATTAAGTTTTGGTGACTGATGAGGAGTCATTCTGCTCTATTCAGACATTGTTCTCTATGATCTATCACACAGTCATCTATCACACAGTCATCTTTAATCTCCTTTCTGTCAACCGCCGATAGGAGCTATTTACAATCATTATTTTGGATCACCAAGCCTCCAGAAACAGCTGTTGGATTTGTAATACTCTTCTTCAACCCCTTTAATTCTTGATATCATTTCTATTCTGTGTAAGTCGGACCTTTTTGTATGTAAACATATAACTTGTTTTGTATTTAATGTGCGGAATATCCATTGTATAGCGACCTACCTAACGTGCTTATCCTTACATTTACATACATTTATATGAATACATATTCATATATATACATATACGTGTAATGTGTATAAATTACATATATATATATATATATATATATTTATATATCTCCCCAGACACAACAGAATATGTATATATATATATATATATATATATACCCAGACACACATAGGTATGTGTGTATGCGAGCGTGCGTGTGTGCAGAAGTATTATCAGTGTCGCAATGTAAACGTATTTATCTGTTTACCCATGAACACGCACACACACAAAGCATCTCACATAATTCATGTTAGAAAAGTTTTTGCCGTTCACATAGCAAGCACAAAAATAACTGGACATAATAATAATAATTGATGAACAGATGGGGAAAAAGAAATGAGAAGGAAAAAGAAAGGTAAAACACTGGAATGAAACAAACAAGCCCCCTGAAAAGAACTGAAATATTTTAATAAAACTATTTCATAAATACCGCTTATGTTGTTCTCCACGACGGCGCTGTGTTATGTTGGCGAGAAATGTAACCTGCCTCCTGCAAATATATCTGTGTTGTGTTCTAGTTGATTTCTCCATTGTTTTTGTATAACAACACTGCGACTGGTCTCTTACTGTGTGTACTTTGATTATAAATAAATCCTATACTTTGCATTCTCCATGTCCGGATATGTTTCCTTCATTTTCCATCCTTTCATATTGATGTCAGCATCCTGCTTTACACGCAGCTGGCTTTCTACACAGGAATTTTTAAGACTTATTTTTGGTCATTCAACTCCACTACCTCAGAACCCAGTGGACAGAGTAATGTTTTATTTATTTACTTATTCATTTGTCTATTTTCGTTGTGGTTTGTGTTAGTGGTTTATGTTGCTGTTATTCAATAATGGTTTCTAACATTGGGCGCATGGCCTCACATAACAGAACAAAGATATTATTCGATTAAATCGATCCCCAATGCTTAACTGATACTTTATTATTTTATTGAGCTTGGAAGGAGGCAAGGCAAAGGAAATCTTGACAGAATTTGAACACAGAACCTATATATAAGGGAATGCTGGAAAGTTCCTGGCTTTAAAGCTATCGCGAAAGGCTTGGTTGAAGGCCCCATCTTCCAAGTTCTTTTACTGGGCTTAGGAAAATTGAAGGACCGCTGCAATGAGTACGTGAATTTGAGAGAGGAATATGTTGAATAAAATTATAATTAACTGATCCTCCAGCATTTTCTTTTACCCAAACCAGGAACGTTTCAGCACCTCATCGTAAATTTAATTGAACACAATAATTTTGTCCACTACTACACTGAATTTGCCATTTGATGTCTTTGTTTCTCATTTAAAAATATTTGACTAGAGTACGCAACCACAAATGTTCAAGGGTTGGTATAATCAAATTAAAATGACTTACAATACTTAATTGGTATTTTGTTTTATCGATCTTGAAAGCATGAAAGGTAAAGATAACTTTGAGATTACAACTCAGAATGTATAGAACCGTAACTAAATATTAAGGCAAGGTATTTTGTTTGCAGTTCAACCGATTCTGATACCTACCATTTTTATTTCGTATAACGGCAAGAATTAGAATACTATATGTTCTGATATTCCTGTTAGATCACTAATGATTAGTAAGAAGAATATTTTAAATTTGGCCCAGGATGGTGAACTGAAAAGTATATTTGAGTATAGGACAAAAATGTTTTGTTCTATTTCATTAAGTCGTTCAAACTCCTTCCGAAATCTACTCTGTCTTCCAGCCTTCTGGGGTTAAATCAAATAAAATGCTAGTTAGGTACTGCGGCTTAATGAACTATACTGTATTACTAAATTATGACTTTATTCTTATTTTAGAAATCCTTATTCATCGTATTTTCTTGCAGTCTGTATAAATTCCATCTGGATCAACCTCACCTTTCATTCTTCCGAGATCAATAAAATAAAGCGGTCAAATAGTGGGGTAGATATAAATGACTATGTCTTTCCTCTTTTTTGTGGATATTAATATCTTATTTTGCCCCCAGCTCAGGTTGTCAGTGAAGTATATAATCAAGGCCAGCAGCATGCAAGATGACAATTCATTCAACACTTCTCATTCCCAAGAAATGTATGAGACATTGTATTAAACGAAAACACTGGTAGCTGGTAGAATTTGTTGAGAAACAAGCAAAATACCATATTCATAAGCAGACATTCCAGTTTTAATATGTAAGACTCACTTCTAACTCCTCTTTCGCTTTTTCAGTTCCTCTTGAAAGAGTGAACGATTCGTTATTTTCATTATGTTTTCTTTAGATCTTTCCAACCATGTTTTGCTTACAGCGCCTTCTTTCATGTTTGTGTTTAATTGCTTTCTGAGCTTCTACATTAGAGCATTCCATGGGATTTATTTGAAATGATAAACTGCTTTGAAGCGAATCTGACGTTAACAATCTCTGCTCTTAAATCAATCTTTGATAGAGTTTATAACGAAAAATTTTCTTTTTATCTATGCTGACGAATATGGAAGGATACTAAATCATAAAATTGGATAACAAATTGTATTTTGTTAACCAATATTCATGAATATTTTCTGTTGAAATAGGTAAGTTGTTTGCTGTTTAACAATAACTTTTCTAATGATCATCAAGATCATTTAGACTACTTTCTGACGCAACAGACAAGAAATAAACAGTTTGTTGCATGAAAGACGTAAGAGATATGCTAGATAAATGAGTTTGGGGTCGCGTCTAATATCTACGAATTAACAATACTTCTATTTCTACTGAAGGGAAACATCTTTTCTTATTTTAATACAAAATTCCACCAGGAGTTTCAAACTGTTTTAAATCTTCTAATGCCGATTACATCATCATGTTCCTTAAATATATGAACTATCGCTTTACTTCTGAAATAAATATGATATTGTAATTACTTTAATTGCTTAGTTCAATTTGTGATATTGTAATGTTATTTTGCAATTCATCTTTAAAATAATTCACATTTTTGTCTTTTGTTGATGCCGTTAAATACAGGTGATGAAGCCTAAAATGATCAGACCGGAATTCAACATTCAATAAACTCACTTTGTGTGGCACATATTTAACGAAAATGAGCGTCTACATGGTTCTGTGAGTACTTAAGTCTGTATAAATTGATTCTGTGATTATTTAAGACCGTAAAACGTCTTCTGGCACCATCAACTTTGTTAACTAACGATTTACTTCAGAAATATAGAAGTAAATCATCAAATTGTTCTTCTGTGATTGTAATAACTATTTTTGGAGAAAGCGACCTTGTTTGTGTAAGTTTTGGAATTCTTTGACAAGTTTTCAAACCAACTCCTTGGAAAAGCGAGAAGTCCCGTTGACTTTTGCTGATGTGACGAAAGCAAGAGAGTAAATCTTTTACAGAATCTTCTACGTATGTGAGCAATATGTCAAGAGTGTGATGAACACAAAGGGTAAAACAATGAGAGACGTATTCCATTATAAAAACTGAAGCCCATCATCTTTCAGTAATTTCTAGAACCCACTTACAGGGAAGAAGATACATCTCTTGTGAATCCAATATATTCTTGAGAATATTTCTTTCGCGCAAGAGAGATTCAACACCATTCCATTAGCCAAGAATCATTTCATTTTAGACATGACAACAAATCAGCATTATGTTTATTCAAATCAAATTATCTCCTAACTAGAGCCAAAATTTGAGTTACTGAAACCTCTGTACTATCGTCAATTACGACAGAAACTTTTGAGTTCTATCATTAATTTTTCATGAAAGCCTTTTTCCATACTGAAGGACATACGCAAGTTTAATTTCTCTTTGTTGATAATTAATGTTTCAACAGTCTTGCTTGTCGGAAAATGTTCTCTTACAGTAAGAAGATGATCGATGTTTGTTAAAGGATTATGTTCAGTAAAATAGCCGAACAATAAGCAGTTCACTTTGGGTTGTTTGTTCATTCTCTGTTGACTTCTTGCCACGATGAATTAAGAAATATCATCGTTAGATTTATCCACATCAAAGCAACTCTTATGCTTGACAGAAGAGTATGTGCTTCATTTGCGTGGATTTATCAGCATTTTCTTGCACTATTTACAGTAGCCAGCTTCTTTATCGCTTTCTATTTTATTGAAACCAATCCTTATCTTCGGGATTTTGCAACCAACCATTCAAAGAAGAATGGTTGCACGTACAACTTTCTTTTTTGAATATGAATTTCCTCTCGACTAACGAAGGTACTAGCGATATCCACTTGTAGTTATTTTAAATGTACTTCAATCGCATCCTACAGACTAAAGAAATATTGATAATCATTCTTCTTCTTCTTCTTCTTCTTCTTCTTCTTCTTCTTCTTCTTCTTCTTCTTCTTCTTCTTCTTCTTCTTCTTCTTCTTCTTCTTCTTCTTCTTCTTCTTCTTCTTCTTCTTCTTCCCCCCTTATGATTACAAACTAACTGGAATTAGATTTCTAGTTTAATAATCTAGCTAGTTATCCATTCTATTTAGTTACATCAAGGCGGTGAGCTGGCGAAGTCGTTAGGACGCTGGAGAAAATACTGAGCTATATTTCGTCCGCCTTTAGGTTATGAGTTCAAATTCCGTTGAGGTCAACTTTGCCTTTCATCATTTCGGGGTCGTTAAAATATGTGTCAGTTGAACAGTGGGATCAATATTATCGATTATTCTCAGCTTTGTGCCTATAATAGAAAGGATTATTTAGTTTCATCACTTAATATTCTGGGTTCATATCTCCCCCGGGATCATGCTATCTTCCATTTCTGTGAGGTCAATATAATAAGAATTAATCGTCTGCTGTGAGATATTCAATTGAATGTAGGGTAAAATTCGAACCCCAATGAAACTGGTAATGGTCTGTGTCAGCATTGGTGAATAGGCGAATAGGTCAATTGGTCAATTGGTCAATAATTGGTCAATAAGTCAGTTATTAGCAGAGTTCAATGAGTTCAGTTAATGTGATGAGTAGAGAATCTAACGTTTCGGATAATTGTCTTTCGTCTGAGAGAGAAAGAATGAAGGCGAAAGCGTTGTCACTCTCATTGTAGGAAAGACAATTTATCCTAAAATATGTAACATTGGAAGAAATACGCTATTTTATATTCTATAGTTTACTGATGCTGTTAACACAAAACCTGTGAGACGACGAGTAAACATGCAGTAAGTGGTGAGTAAAAAGCAGAGCTTAAGAGGTACATGTTCTTTGATAAGATCACTGACTGTGATGACAGGACGTTGACAGACTAAGCAATTCACCAATTGATCAACTGATTCATTATCTTATTGATTGATAATAAAACTGGAGTAAAACATTACCAACATGTGAATTTTAATTGGCAGCATGACCCTCCTCAAACACAAAATAGTTTACTGATGAATTCTAATTTATACTATATGTATAATTATTAACAGAAAAATCATAAAATATTTTTATCTTTATAGGTAAAAGTAAAGATTTTAAGAAAACTTAATACAATATGAAATACTTGAAGCCACCATAAGGAACACCTGTAAAATACACGAAAGACTTGAAGCACTACATGTTAACTTTTATGGGCTTCGTATAGTAGTAACTTTAAAATTGAAGTAGAGCAAAACTGACTCTCTGATAACTTCTAGTGTTCATATCAAGTTCGAGCAATAGTCTGCCAATAAAATATTGTTCACTCACTGTCTTTTATCTTTTACTAGTTTCAGTCATTAGACTGTTACCCTGCTGGAGCACTGCCTTGGAGAACTTTTTAGTCGAATGAATCGATTCTAATACTTCTTTTTAAGTCTAGTACTTATTCTATCAGTTTCTTTGCCGAATATCTAAGTTACGGGGAAGTAAACACACCAACCGGTGGTGAGCAACAAACATTGACACAAAGACTCACACACACATGCACACAGAAGACAGGCTTTTTTCAGTTTCCGTCTACCAAATCTTTATCTTTATTGGTCGGCCCAAGGCTATAATAGAAGACAAGCAGCACAAGTTGCCATGCAATGAAGCTGAACCCAGAACCAGGCAGTTTGGATGTAAGCTCCTTACCACACATCCAAGCTTGTAAATTCTAATTTGAAAAATTCCTACTGTCTTTAAAAATTTTGGACACCATATTTCTTAAAATCCTATCTCTTTGAACAACATGTCTTATACATATATTTATGTAGAAGAGAAGCAAACATACTTAGGGAAGTCTACCTAAAATTAATTGTAAAATAAATTTGTTAGAGAAAGTGAAAGAATTGTGAAGGCAGGCAAGGGAGACAAATCAAAATGGCAGAGGCTATGTTTCAAATGATAACTGAATACTTCATTTGTATCATTTTATCCAGCTATTTCAACGTAAAGATTTTTGTCTCGTCTGCTGACGCAGTATTGGCTGGGGGTATCCAATAACAACACACATCCACAACAAATCTAATTAAATAACTTTCATGTAGCTAAATGCCAGAAGTTACCAATTTCCCTTCCTTTCGTAAAAAATAATAAAAATCATACTACAGAAAACTTTTATCCAAATTTAAGAAAAAAAAAAAAAAAGAAGCAAATTGTCCAGAAAATCAAAAAGAACGACTTTCTCATCTGCTCAGAAGTTGGTGAAGCGCCACCTGGCAGGCAATAAGCGAAAAGGGGAAGTAA
Organism: Octopus bimaculoides; assembly: GCF_046866305.1. Taxonomy (NCBI): domain Eukaryota; kingdom Metazoa; phylum Mollusca; class Cephalopoda; order Octopoda; family Octopodidae; genus Octopus; species Octopus bimaculoides. Next base: position 111,104,972 of record NC_142931.1, read on the forward strand.
TTAGTAAGGATGGTTGTCAGAGAGGTTTGGTATGTAGTTAATATTTCTTTCTTTTGATTTCTGTAAGTTTCCGTATGAAAGGATGGGTTGATGGTGTGTTAAGGAATTAACACAGAATAGAAAAGGCTCCAAATGAAAGACTGTGCGTCATTTAGTCTGTTATGCTTGAGAATGATAAATAGATACATGGAGAAACAGATAAATTAGATAGATAGATAGATAGATAGATAGATAGATAGATAGATAGATAGAAGGATGACTGTATAGATAGAAAGATAGATCGAAAGAAAATAGATAAGAAGATAGAGAGATACAGAGAAACATGGGTATACATATATATATATACATATATATATATATATATATATATATATATATATATATATATATATATATATATATATATATATATATATATATATATATATATAGAATGATAGGTGAATAGATAGAAAAATAGACAGATATATAGATTTATAAATAGATAGATAGATCGACAGATAGACAGACGGACGGGCAGACGGACGGGCAGACGGACGGGCAGACGGACTGACGGATGCATAAATAGATCGAGAGAGAGAGAAAGAGGGAGAGAGAGAGAGAGAGAGGGAGGGAGAGAGAGAGAGATGGACAGAGAGACAGACAGACAGACAGACAGACAGACAGACATAGAGGGGGATGAAGAGAAACAGAAAGAGAGAGATAGCCAGGTGTATGGATAGAGAGAAGACAAATAAAACGATAGAGAAATAGATGTACATCTATGTACATCGATATATAGATGTACATATATGGATAAATGGATAGAAAGACAGTTACGCAGACAGACAGAAAGATAGATGGACAGCAAGTTTGATAGATATACAGATAGATTGATTGATCGATTGATTGATTAATTAATTGATAGATAGAGTAGATAGATAAATGAATAAATAATTAGATCGACAGGCATATAGACAGATAGATAGATCGTTAAGTAGATAGATTGATAAGTAGATAAATAAATCGATAAGTAGATATATAGATACATAGATAGATAGATAATTAGAAAGATAGATAGGTGGCAGGATGAGTGGATAGGGAGAAGACAGATGAAAAGATAAATAAATAGATATGTACATAACTAGATAGCTAGATGGATAAATGGAAAGAAAGAAAGAAAACAGAAAGAAAAAAAGAAAGAAAGAAAGAAAGAGAGAACAAGGAAAGAAAACAGAAAGAAAGAAAGAAATGGACTGGAAGTCAAATAAATAGATAAATCGACAGACGAATAGATAGATAGACAGACAGACAAACATAGATAGATAGATAGATAGATAGATAGATAGATAGATAGATAGATAGATAGATAGATAGATAGATAGACAGACAGACAGAAATGCATATCATCAGACTGGTAGATAAATAGGCAGCTATAAATAAAGCCTAATGTATACAAATGTACAAATTTAGAGGAAGAAAAAAGAAAAACAGGAAAAGGAAAGAAGGGGATTGAATGACCAAAAGAAAATGCTGAAAAATCTATTAGCTGACGTGGTGCCATGATCTGGATGTGGCTTCATAGAGGCTAGAAAGAATTGCTTGGATGGCAAGGTGGTTCGATTTTGTATCAGAGGTCGTCACAGCAGTGAGGCAAAAAAATAATGTAATAAATATCTAAACATATATAAGCAAAAAGCATGTCCGCCTATATATATATATATATATATATACGCACATATAAAATAACAGTTTTATATATATATATGTCGAACGAAAAGAGTTGAGTTCCAGTTTCTTTTCGTTTGTTCAGTCACTCATACACACCCACTGACACATGTAAGCATGCATATATACACACATGCATATACATACATACCTACATATATATACACATATACATATATATATATACACATGCACACACACAACTATATGCACACACGTAAACACACATGAATATGTGTATATATATATATATATATATATATATATATATATATATATATACCCACATATACATATACATATATACACACATGCACATATATGTGCATACGTAAACCCGCATATATATATGTATGTATATATATATGTGTGTGTGTGTGTGTGTGTGTGTGTGTGTGTGTGTGTGTGTGTGTGTGTATGGGAGAATGCTAGTGGCAGACATAATCAGTCTCTGCTACACAGCAAGGTCGAAAACCTGATTACTTCCATATTCACTGAGATGAATGGTCAACCAGGGAAGAAATTGGCTGGAATTTCTCAGGTCAATATTTTAGCTGTAAGGGGTGAATAAGATAAGCATTAGTCTTCAAACTTAAATCAATTGAGTGAAACTAGGCATTCTCTGGAAATGCAAATAGCAAAAACAATAACATCTGTAGCAGAACAAAAGAAAAAAACTGACAAAATAAAACGTGGACTGAAAGTTTTTGTGATGATTTTCACTAAAATTCTTTGTTCAGTCGTTCGAGTATACACATACAGAAGTCTTTTACACAAACACGTACACAAAATATATACAGATTTCATGTGTGCGTGTATATATATATATATATATATATATATATATATATACCTAACATATACGTATTTATATCAATGTAGAAATTGGTTTATATACATGCACATGTACATATATGTATGTATGTATGTATGTATATAATATATATATATATATATATATATATATATATATATATATATATATATATATATATATATATACATACATATACACGCACACACACACACATATATATATATATAGCATATATACATGTATAAATAAATATACTCTTGGCCCTGCCTTGTTTGACATTGTCTCAAAACAGATCAAAGAGGGAAAGGATCCCATCACCTTTAAACGGAGTTTGGACAAATTTCTTCAAGGAATACCAGATAAGCCACCCGTACCTGAATACAACTCACTCAACAAGAACTCACTACTTGAATGGGCCATAAACAAAACTTGACTTAAAAAAGGATTTAGATAATCCTATCAGGTGGTGCTATTAAGTTAGACATGACCTGGACCAATTATTGGTCGAAACATATCTAAGTCTTTTTTTATATATACATATGTATTATTTACACACGCATACATTTAGTTGTATTTCTAGGTATTGTGCTACCATTCCTCCTTGCATGCATGTATAATTATGCACACGATCGAACCTTACAACATGTATACTGCGTTTCAAATTATTAACGACCTAGCATTATTTTATCTTATTTAAAAACGACACTTTGGAATTCAATGAAATTTTTTCTGAGAAATGACAACATGTATATGCACGTGGCGTGTAAAAAATGTGAAGTTCCGTAAAGCAAAACAGAAACTATGGCCATTACTAAGTTTACGTAAACTTTCACTGCTTCAAATTATTAGCAAAATGTAATTAAAACTCATGTAAACAAGAAAATACCAACTTAATTGTTTGATGTTCATACTGAAATGAACACATACAGTCATAAACATGGAAGAAGTAGAAATAAACAAATAAACAGCGTTCCAAAATGATAGGTGAGCTGGTTAGTGTGGGATGTATGAGCGTTTGTTTGAAATAAATTGGAAAAGACGTTGATCCATGGAACATGCTAATTACTGGGTATACTCTGAGGTGTATCATGAGATACATATACTATTGCCAGCTACAGTTTATCCTTGCTCCTAAATTGGCGTCCATCCTCGTAAGCTAGTCTCTCTAGAATTCTCCACAAGTTTTCTATTTGGTTTAAGTCGGGGGAACAAGCAGGCCACTTCATCTTCAGAGATCTATAGAAGCCTAATTCCTGCAGATACTCTGTATTTTTCTTCGCTGAGTGTGAAGCTGCATTATCTTGAGTGAATATTATGGTTGTCTTGAAAGTGGTCCTTTGCTTTTTTAACCAAGGTTCAAGTTGCTCCCTAAGAAAGGCTATGTAAACATCCGCAGACATTTTAACACCATCAGGCACTTTCCAATTACCAACCACAGTACATCCAATAATACCTGGCCATATCCTGAAGCCTTCTGCCCCCTGTTGACATCTCAAGTGTTGATGACGATCTCGTCCATTTACAATCCATGCCTTGCTCCAACCATAAGGTCTATCAAGGGTAGCATGAACTTCGTCGGTAAACAAAACTTTTGAAAAGTCGACCTTCACATTAACTTCTCTCCATTTCAGACGATTTCGTATGTATTTTGTTTAAAGGAGGCCATTTATCTAATTTCACTGGTTTACCGACTTTTTTTTTTCAGAATACAACATCGGATAGTTCTGGTCACAGTTGTTTCACCAATGCGCTTGAAAAGTTCTATAAGTTCTCCACTTGTAAGACCTGTCTTCTGTATAGCTTCACGCTTAATTCCTGACAGAGAACGTTGAGAAACTGCCCTCGACTGACCCGTGTCGGCTCTCTTACGCATCTTCGTAGGAGCCGTAACAATTTTTTTTTTTCACAGTTTGGAGGATATCTTCCAATTATTTTAGATATTTTCTAATGTTGATTTACATTTTGCAAGCTCAGAAGTAATAACAAATTTCTCTGAAGCAGTTAAATCGCATTTAAGACACATAATTACACGATTATCAGACCCCTCGTTAGTAATTTGGAAAATGAAAGTTCATGGAAATCATTCAAAACGGCCGCGGTTTGTTTACACTTGCACAAAACCTCACGTTTTTTAGACACCATGCGCCATTATTCTGTAGAGATTTCGTTGAATTCCAATGAGTAGTTTTTAAATAGAATAAACATATGTTACGCCGTCGTCATTAATAATTTGAAACGCAGCATATATATATATATATATATATATATATATATATATATATATATATATATATATATATATATATATATATATATAATTCGATTAGAGGTTACGTTAGCCTCATGAAAGGATGGTGTCTTCTTCCTATCATCCCTTCTTATATTTAATATATATATATGTGTTTGTGTGTGTGTGTGTATGTATATGTATATGTATATACATACATATACATATACATATATACACACACATATATACATACATATGTGTATGTGTGTGTATGTGTGTGTGTATATTCACATTCACACGTACATGTATAGACACCACCTTACATGAACCTTCTAG
>NC_142931.1:111120061-111160061 GCF_046866305.1 Octopus bimaculoides
CCCTCGTTCTTCCTTCTGTACTACTACGTATCTCGCCTTACCCCTCTTGTTCTTCCTCTGTACTACTACGTATCTCGCCTTACCCCTCTTGTTCTTCCTCTGTTACTACTACGTATCTCCTTTCCCCCTCGTATTTCCTCTCTTTCTCTTTTCCTCTCGTTGCTCACCATTCTTCTACTTCCTCCCTCTACCACTCTCTCTCTCTTCCCTTTACACCGGCATGGTCACATGCTTCCGGTCAATAATCCTTTCCTTCCTTGGCTTTCGCCAAGTAACACACGCTACCACTGTCTCTCTCGGTTCCGTGCCTCATCGCGTTCATACACACATAATTTTTCTCGTCTGGCCGTAAAGCCTTCTGTTTGTTTTCCTGTCTTGTTTTTCGTCCGCCACTACATTCCTCCATGGCTAGATTTAATTTGCGTATACAGATTTAATCTGCGATCCATGGGACGAGCCGTTTTAACGTTGCGTCCTGCCCGAAGCTCGTCGAAACGTCGGTGTTAAAACGTGGGTAGCTGAAGAAGTAGAATGTTCTCTATGTGGCTCGTGTGTTCTCGTCTACGTTTGTGTGCAATGTCCTGTACCCAGATATGCACCTATACATACAGGTGGATGTCGGTATGCACATACCTGTACGTATATATGCATATACTCATTTACTTTTGTTTTTACAAAAATTGTAAGTAGTTCGTAAACTTATCCTCCGACGCTACTCTATCTCTTTCTCTTTCCTTTCTCCCCCCCCCCTCGTTCTTCCTCTGTACTACTACGTATCTCGCCTTACCCCTCTTGTTCTTCCTCTGTACTACTACGTATCTCGCCTTACCCCTCTTGTTCTTCCTCTGTTACTACTACGTATCTCCTTTCCCCCTCGTATTTCCTCTCTTTCTCTTTTCCTCTCGTTGCTCACCATTCTTCTACTTCCTCCCTCTCTTTCTCCCTCTACCACTCTCTCTCTCTTCCCTTTACACCGGCATGGTCACATGCTTCCGGTCAATAATCGTTTCCTTCCTTGGCTTTCGCCAAGTAACACACGCTACCACTGTCTCTCTCGGTTCCGTGCCTCATCGCGTTCATACACACATAATTTTTCTCGTCTGGCCGTAAAGCCTTCTGTTTGTTTTCCTGTCTTGTTTTTCGTCCGCCACTACATTCCTCCATGGCTAGATTTAATTTGCGTATACAGATTTAATCTGCGATCCATGGGACGAGCCGTTTTAACGTTGCGTCCTGCCCGAAGCTCGTCGAAACGCCGGTGTTAAAACGTGGGTAGCTGAAGAAGTAGAATGTTCTCTATGTGGCTCGTGTGTTCTCGTCTACGTTTGTGTGCAATGTCCTGTACCCAGATATGCACCTATACATACAGGTGGATGTCGGTATGCACATACCTGTACGTATATATGCATATACTCATTTACTTTTGTTTTTACATGATTGAACGCAGCGTCTCACAAAAATTGTAAGTAGTTCGTAAACTTATCCTCCGACGCTACTCTATCTCTTTCCTTTCTCCCCCCCCCCTCGTTCTTCCTCTGTACTACTACGTATCTCGCCTTACCCCTCTTGTTCTTCCTCTGTACTACTACGTATCTCGCCTTACCCCTCTTGTTCTTCCTCTGTTACTACTACGTATCTCCTTTCCCCCTCGTATTTCCTCTCTTTCTCTTTTCCTCTCGTTGCTCACCATTCTTCTACTTCCTCCCTCTCTTTCTCCCTCTACCACTCTCTCTCTCTCTTCCCTTTACACCGGCATGGTCACATGCTTCCGGTCAATAATCGTTTCCTTCCTTGGCTTTCGCCAAGTAACACACGCTACCACTGTCTCTCTCGGTTCCGTGCCTCATCGCGTTCATACACACATAATTTTTCTCGTCTGGCCGTAAAGCCTTCTGTTTGTTTTCCTGTCTTGTTTTTCGTCCGCCACTACATTCCTCCATGGCTAGATTTAATTTGCGTATACAGATTTAATCTGCGATCCATGGGACGAGCCGTTTTAACGTTGCGTCCTGCCCGAAGCTCGTCGAAACGCCGGTGTTAAAACGTGGGTAGCTGAAGAAGTAGAATGTTCTCTATGTGGCTCGTGTGTTCTCGTCTACGTTTGTGTGCAATGTCCTGTACCCAGATATGCACCTATACATACAGGTGGATGTCGGTATGCACATACCTGTACGTATATATGCATATACTCATTTACTTTTGTTTTTACATGATTGAACGCAGCGTCTCACAAAAATTGTAAGTAGTTCGTAAACTTATCCTCCGACGCTACTCTATCTCTTTCCTTTTCCCCCCCCCCTCGTTCTTCCTCTGTACTACTACGTATCTCGCCTTACCCCTCTTGTTCTTCCTCTGTACTACTACGTATCTCGCCTTACCCCTCTTGTTCTTCCTCTGTTACTACTACGTATCTCCTTTCCCCCTCGTATTTCCTCTCTTTCTCTTTTCCTCTCGTTGCTCACCATTCTTCTACTTCCTCCCTCTCTTTCTCCCTCTACCACTCTCTCTCTCTTCCCTTTACACCGGCATGGTCACATGCTTCCGGTCAATAATCCTTTCCTTCCTTGGCTTTCGCCAAGTAACACACGCTACCACTGTCTCTCTCGGTTCCGTGCCTCATCGCGTTCATACACACATAATTTTTCTCGTCTGGCCGTAAAGCCTTCTGTTTGTTTTCCTGTCTTGTTTTTCGTCCGCCACTACATTCCTCCATGGCTAGATTTAATTTGCGTATACAGATTTAATCTGCGATCCATGGGACGAGCCGTTTTAACGTTGCGTCCTGCCCGAAGCTCGTCGAAACGCCGGTGTTAAAACGTGGGTAGCTGAAGAAGTAGAATGTTCTCTATGTGGCTCGTGTGTTCTCGTCTACGTTTGTGTGCAATGTCCTGTACCCAGATATGCACCTATACATACAGGTGGATGTCGGTATGCACATACCTGTACGTATATATGCATATACTCATTTACTTTTGTTTATATATATATATATATATATATATATATATATATATATATAATATATACATATATATGTATGTATGTGTGTGTGTACATGTCATGTATACGTGTATGTATATTGCTATTAATATAGACAGAAGATTTAATTTTTGTACCAAATCAAAGCAAAAAAACTCTACTGCACTGGAATGCTAATATTATATCCAAAAAATATTTTCCATTTTTTTAAATATATTCTGACATGGGACTGATGCTGCCATCCTTAATTTGCAACATAATTGAGTTGAAAAATATGAAAGGGGCATTTTGTGTATCTTCGGATATTTTATGTTTTTTTTTGCTGGCTTTTTTTCTTTCTTTTAAACCAACCTATTGGTTTTCAGGAAATTCTGTGCTTTAATTAGGTGAAAAAAATTTCCATCTTCTGTAGTGTCGGCGTCTCCTAATTGTAAATTTTTATCTAATCTTATTAACAACCCCTCAAACTGGGAAACTTCAATATTAATAATGGCCGCCCAGTACTTACATACGTACATACATACGTACATACATACACGCACAAACAGATGTATGTATATAAATATATGTACATATACATGTATGAACATATATATATATATATATATAAAAGAGTGACAAAGTCACTTGAAGTGGTTTATGTGGAAAAAGAATAATGTGGTATGCATGTATAATTGTATACAAAAAACATGGGAAAACCGCTGTAAATGATCATGAAAAATATGTGAAAAACAAAATGAATGTTAATAGTTGTACTAAGTGAAATCTAATTTCGCCATCCAGAGCAAACTAAAAGTTTGAAATTTAATATAGTGTACAAATAGCCTCCTGTCGTTGTTGTCTTTCCCCTGTAGTCTCCGTAGCGCGCGCAGCAGCAGCAGTTGCTGCAGCATCTCTTGTAAGTCGAACTGCTCATTGTGCTGCAGTCTCTGAAGCTCGTGCACCAGCAGTAGAGGAAGCATTTCTTGTTCGGCATGCTGAATGTTGCTCATTGCTCTGGGTGGCTCGTTGCACAGCAATACGTGCTAACGGATCACAACGCTGCTCTTCACTTTCCCTTCGCGCTGAAGCCATTTAAGTGCATTGAGAGAGTTCTTCCTGGTGGCATCCCCGGCAGATTCATTTGCACGCATACGTTTACTTTTCTTTGCAGCATTTGTTTGCCGACCTATATTGGATCTTTTGCGTCGAGGCATGGTGGAAAATTACCAGTTTGCGCAATAGAAAAAGTCTTAAGGAAATAGCGGTGAATGTATAGCACCCCTAAAATAGTAAAATGTAGTTGGTAAAAATGTTAATCAAACAGACCAAATTAAGGATTTTTAATTTTGGGTAAGGGTTTTGAAGTGGCTAGCTTAAATTGGAATAATTATGTGTAAAAGAGCGCTCACGTGAAAACAGGCAAATCGTAACTCGCGAATGAATACTGCTGGCAGTACTGTTCAAGCAGTTGATAAGAACTTGCCACAGCTGACAAAGTATTGATTTTTGCCAGCTGGGTGTGTGTCACGTTTTTCAGCTGGTTCAAACCAAATCCTAGGCAAATTGAGAATAGTTTATTTATGTTGGGGGCGCGGAATTTCGAGGAAAAAAATTATAAGAAAATGCGTTATAAGTCAAAGAGAGCACACATATCAAATTTGGTGAAATTCGGTTGAAAATTGTAGGCGTAGAAGTGGTTCAAACAACACACACAGAGACAGACAACTTGCCTTTTAATATATAAGATATAAATATCCGACGGGTTACTTTTAGTTTCCATCTACCAAATCTACTCACAAAGCTCTGGTCTTCCCGAGGCTATATGTATATATATATATATATATATATATATATATATATATATCAACTGAGCCAACGATGCTTCTTATATTGATGCTGAGTGGGGGAATCGTAGAAGATCAACAGTTAAGATCACGAAGCTCTATTAAGAAAATAATGGCAATGCATCCATAAGGGTGGCGTCCATGGATATGTAATCAGCTAATAAAAGCTGTTCAATATTTAAGAGATGAGGAATTATGTACATTATTTACAATTGACAGATATTTGTCCTCATCTTGTTTGTTGTTAACACAACGTTTCGTCTGATATACCCTCCAGCCTTCATCAGGTGTCTTGAGGAAATTTCAAACCTGGGTATGAAGTCGGGATCCAACCAGTATGCTGAATATTGTAGACTATTGTAGAATATGGAATGGAATACCTGAAGTTGATGTTTATGATATTGTAGATATGCCTGAGTACGAAATTTATAAATTCAAGGATTTATATTTTTGCATGATTTCAATGTTTGTATACTTCCAGGAGTGGAGAGTATAGAGATGAAGTTGGCGTAAATGCCACATATATTAGCAAAACCAAAGAATTCATTAAATTTAGATATTTTCATAAAATGAAAATTCCATATTTCATTTTTTCCTTATGCAAGAAATAGTTTTACAAAATTTAGGAAAAACAGAAACAATTGAAAATGATTTTTTTTTTCTTTTAAAGAAAATATAGATGTTGAAAATAATAGAAAATTTAGCAATAACAGTGTTAGGAAAATTTAAATTATAATGTAGGCATTTTTAAAGTAGCGAATATTACATAATTCCAAATAAAAGTCTCTCTGGAGAACTCTGAGGTAACATTTGGAATATTTTTGCCCTTCTAACCTATTATTTTGAGGGTAGAGTTAACATATACGGGAGGAAAAAGAACTACAACGAAAAAAAATAAACGGATAAATAAATGGGAAAAGAAACTGAGGAGATAAGGAACCAAAAAAATAAAACAAATGGTGAAAACTGTTGTTAAATTGCTGTATAAAATATATAACGAAGAGAAAGAATCCTCAAAACGCATATATTAAAAAAAAGGTGGAGAAATAGTGTATGAGTATGTTTATGACTTTGAAGTGTAAGTGTATGTGTCTGTATGAAACTACGTGCCAACACACAGAAGCACAGCACACACGTATACACACAGACACACACGCACATAGGTATATATTCATATTTATGTAAGTAGATGTATTTCTATCTCTTGTAAAAAAAAAACAAATATGTACACACATCTATGTACGTGTGCACACACAAGCACACACACACACACACACACACACACACACACACACACACACACACACACACACACACACATATACATGTATATAAGGAAAATAGTTCAAACATCATACAGTATACATATGGTAGCGTGTGCACTGCAGCTTTTGTATACAAGCATATACATCATTTTATATATAAATATATATATACATATATACATAAATATGTATATATATATACATACATATACATACATATATACATACATTTACATCTATATATATATATGCATGTATGTACATATATATATATATATATATATATATATATATATATATATATATATATATATATATATATATATTTATATATATATATATATATATTTATATATATATATATATATATTTATATATATATATATATATATATATATATATATATATATATGTATATATATATGTATGTATGTATATGTATGTATGTATGTATGTATGTATGTACGTATGCATACTACGTGCTTCTATGCATATCGACAGGCACACAACTCGCAATCTCTCACAACGACTAAATTTTCTATATGTATATTTATTCGGATAAATATGTATGCATAATTTAATACATGCAGATTGCCATTTATAAATATGTATATGGCAGTGATTTATGCGTATGTGTGTACTTATACACACACACATACACACACACACACATATATATATATACATGTATATACGCATATATATATATATATATATATATATATATATATATATATATATATATATGTATGTATATGTATTTACACGCATACATATATATATATTTACGTGTGTATGTATGTATGTATGTATGTATGTATGTATAAATGCGTGTATATATATATATATGTATATATATATATGGATGGCTCCATGGATGGACAGATGTGTATATGTGAGTGTATATGTCTCTCTGCCTCTCTCTCTCTGCCTCTCTCTCTGCCTCTCTCTCTGCCTCTCTCTCTGCCTCTCCCTCTCTCTCTCTGTCTCTCCCTCTCTCTCTCTCTATATATATATATACATATATAAATATATATACATATATAAATATATATACATATATAAATATATATATATATATATACACACCTACACCCACACAAACACACACACACATATATGCATACATACATACATACATTCATACATACATAATCATTTCTTCATTGGCACATATTTCTTGTGAGCAGGTTTTCACGTATAGATTCTCTCAATGCGAACCAAAGCACATAGACGTACCTCTTTTTTTTATGCAATGAATATAAAACATACTCAAGCACATATACTGGACTAAATAATATTGTACACCACCATGTTATAAGGTGTTTCATAAGTTCTAATTTAACCTGTCATTACTCCATCGACAACTGTCATTTGACCATTATCTACTTTCGTCTCATATAACTATGTGTGTGCACGGAGGTGATGGTTTCACGTCCTCTATACCATTCATTAAAACAAAATCACCAGCATCCTCCTCCTCATCATCATCACCTTCACTATCCCTGTTCTCACATAATACTTTTTCTCCTACTTCCCTCTTATGTCTTAGACTCTGCGTTAAACCGCTTGTTTTTCGTTTTTGTTTTTAGTTATTTTTTTTTCTTTTCTGCTGAACTGTAACTTCCTTGCATTCTCAAACTAATTCTCTTTCGTTATATGCGAGCTTTCTTATGCTTTGGTTATTCACTTTTTGTCTTCTACCAGATCACTGCACCCTGTTCAAAGCTCTACTGCGAGCTTTTCCATCAACACTACTTTGGCGATGTGATCGAGACTGACTCGAAGTTAAGCTATATAATAAGCATTTAGTCGATCAGTTAGTTGGTCATCCTTACAATGATGAGATAGGAAACCAGTATAGAGAAGGGTGGTTTGTTATTAATTTGGATAGAAGAAAAATGGGGTCTTCCTTTTCTGCAGAAATTAAATAAATAATGTAGGACCCCCAAATGTCTAAAGTCGCTAAATTTAAGCAAAAAAGAACCGTGTGAATGACGCACAAAACTATAACAGTTTGATTTGACCCCGCGTTTGGCAACATGGAAATTGCGAGTTGATCATGTGTGCAAAGACAATTTTTGTTCAATCAGCGGATTTTGTTCACGTCTAGCGGTATGACTAGAGCTTTCCGTGGACAGAGCCTACGAATACGGCTCATTTTAGCGTGGAAAGGTCAGAGTGAATTCGGCTTTTGGTGGAGTTCGCTCTGGACTCGTAGCTTTTCACACAGTTACATATTCAATCCGGTGCGATAAATGAAGAAACATGCTGCAGAACAAAGCAATAAGAATATGCAATGGTGTGTAAAAATTAGCCTAAATGTTGAATATATGATGAAGATCTGCTGCACCTGTAATATACGCCGTTCTATATAAAATTTACTCTTCTTGTATTGCATGAACACTTTCTGCATTGCTACAGCAATAAATTGTGTATATATACCTACAACAAGTCTTTCTTCATAATCATGCCACAAGACTATTGAATTCACTTGAAATTTAAATCTATTTGACGAGATGTCAAACTATTCGTCGCTTAACTACGACCTTGTCCTTGACACAGATACACTGCAACACGACGAAAACTTTGTCAGAAACCAAATTGCAATTGAGACGAAAATTTCAATGCCTCATGAAATAGATTTAAAGTGAAATTAACAATTTTTTGTCTTGTCAAATTGCTCTTTCATAAATAAAGTTAACCATAACAACGAAAACAACATAAAAAACTGCAACAATAATAACAGTTACAGCAACACCATTTAATACTCATTTTCGTAACGATGTTGTTATACATTGAAACTAATGGTCAGATAGTAATGAAAGTCAGAACATTGTTGTGGTCAAACTACTGAAAGGTCAATTGTGATAAATGTATCATTGTGTTCATTGTGGGGTTTTTTTTAACCCTAGGTCAGATTTTGTCAAGCAAACTATGAGCTAACTTGTTCCGTTTTCTTTCTGCCATTGAACTGTAACTACGATCGGCCATTAACTTCAATGATCCAAATCGATCATATTGACTCCAGCATTTCAGTCTCCTATTTATTTTATCGATTTTTTTTATTGAAAGAATTGTTTACTTATTGCTATAAAAAGACGCAATTCAATACATTTTACATACATTTACGCAAATCAAACACACCCACAAACATATCATATTAGTTTCAAATTTTGGCCTTAAAGTTCGAACGACGGGTAAGTCGATTACATTGATCCCAATGATCAGTCGGTACTTATTTTATCGACCCCGAAAGGATTAAAGGCAAAGTCGACATCGCCCGAATTCGAATGCAGAACGTAAAAACATACGAAACGCCGCTGAGCATTTTATCCGGCATGCTAACAACCCTACCAGCACGCTGCCTTATATACTCAAATAATGCTTGCTTCAAAATTTTGCACAAGGCCAACAAGTTCGTGGGAGGGGTTAATCGATTAAATCAACTGTTACTTATTTTATTAACCCCGAAATGATAAAAGGCAAAGTGGACACCGGCAGCATTTGAACTCAGAACGTAAAATCAGAAGAAATGTCGCAAAGCATTTTTCCGGCACGGCAACATATACACAAATAATATTCATTTCTGCTCTAGGCACAAGGCCCGAAATTTTTGAGAAGGGGGATAGTCGATTACATCGATCCCAGTACGCAACTGGTACTTAATTTATCGACCTGCGAAAGGATGAAAGGCAAAGTCGACTTCGGCGAAATTTGAACTCAGAACGTAGCGGCAAACGAAATACCGCTAAAGATTTCGCCCAGGGTGCTAACGTTTCTGCCATCTCGCCGAAGTAATACGAAAAGATTATTTGTAAAATCAGTGTTTTACACTGTGGATTATTCAAATATACGAAGTAGCGAATCAGCGTGACAATAAATACGCAAAAAATTCTTTAGCACTTCAACATAGTCGTCAAGATTTGACTGGTTGGCAAAGAACCAGAATGAGATTTAAATAGTGGCAAGAAGTCATATTTTTATGATAATATGAAAATACTTTTTTATAGAACACACAAAAAAAAATATAGTGGCGATTTTTTTATAAAGTTTCGATTTGATAAACACTGAATGCTTTTCGTTCAATATGTGGCAATCTTTATGATATGTGAAATCCAATATGTAAGAGATGAATTATTTTAGCCAGTTGGTATCTGGAATATCTTCAAATATCAATAAATTTTCTGTGAGATTTCGCTCATGGGCCCGATTTCCCGGTTTCTATGGCGTATGTGTTCCCCAGCTGGACGGGACGCCAGTCCATCGCAGTGTTACTCATTTTTTTCCAGCTGAGTGGATTGGAGCAACGTGAAATGAAGTGTTTTGCTCAAGAACACAACGCGTCGCCCGGTCCAGGAATCGAAACCACAATCTTACGATCATGATGCTGACACCCTAACCACTAAGCCACGTGCCTCCACGGTTAATATATTACATTATCTTAAAACGGTGAACTGGCAGAATCTTTCGTACGCCGGGCAAAATGCTTCGTCTGTTTTTACGTTCTGAGTTCGAATTCCACCGAAGTCGTTTTTGCCTTTCATCCTTTCTGGGTCGATATAATAATTACCAGTTGAGCACTGGGGTCAATGTAATTGACTTACCTTCTCCCCCGAAATTGCTAGCCTTGTGTCAAAATTTGAAATCAGTATCTTACATTGTCTTCGTTCTGAAGTCGACTTTACCATTCATCCCTTCGGGATCAATAATATATGTACGACACAAGTAGTGGGGTCGATATGATTGACGTACCCTGTCCCACAAAATTCTTGGCTTGTACCAAGATTTGAAACGAAAATATTACACTGCCTTCTTTAAGTCCATCATACATCTAGCATAACTTCGCAGTTTAATATTTCCTCTCGATAAATGAAATGTTAGTATCTAATAAATTTCTACAAACAACGATAACAGAATTCTATTATATTTCAGTACCTCCTTTGAAGAACGTATTTATTGATTTTCTGATATATTTTACAGGCATTTACCAAAGCTCTCAAACCCTCAAAGAATTATAATTTGTTTGTTGTCAATAATATCTTAAGGGTATGTATGGTGATGTGTACACCGTTGCTTAATTAGCAGGTTCATCAAGGCCACTTATGACTTTGACATTCTTATTCGTAACCTTATTAGCAAGCAAATATAAATGCTAGTTCCACATTAGAAGCAGGGGTAGCAGTGTGTTAAGAAGTTTGCTTCTAGCCCTGGGCAGACCAAAGCCCTGTGAATGGATTTGATAGACGGAAACTCAAAGCTCGTCGTTCACATATATATATATATTTATACATGTATCTATGTGTGTTTGTGTTTGTCCCTCACCACTGCTCGACAACCGGTGTTTGTTTGTTTAAATCCTCATGAATTAGCGGTTCGGCAAAAAGAATCTGATAATATAAGTATCAGGCTTTAAAAATAAATACTGGACTCCATTTGTTCAACGAAACCCTTGGAAGCGGCGTCCCAGGACGGCCATAATTCAAAGACAAACACACACATGCACATATATACACACATACATACATATATAATTTGATTGCCTGGCTCCCGGTCGCTTACGACCACATGTGTTCCAGTTGATCTAGCTAACGGAACAACCTGCATGTGAAATTAACGTGCAAGTGGCAGGGCACTCCACAAACACAGGTACCATTAACATCGTTCGCAGGGAGGGTCAGCATATCACAAAGTGCGACGAAGCTAGCCCTTTGAATTACAAGTACAACTTATTTTTGCCAGCTGAGTGGACTAGAGCAGCTTGAAATAAAGTGTCTTGCTCAAGGACACAATGCACTACCAGATATCGAACTCACGGCCTCACGATCGTGAGTCGAATACCCAAGCCACTAATCCATGCGCTTCTCACATCCATGCATTCATCCATGCATTCGTGTATCTATCTATATATTGGGTTGTCCAGAAAGTTCGTGCCGATTTGTAGTAGTTTACCTTTTGACTTATCTGCCATGAAACCACCTCAATTCTGGGAAGAGGGTATTTTCAAGTTAAAGGAAAGATGGAGACGCATTGTGTAACAAAATGGTTCATATTTGGTTGATTAAAAACATAATGGCAAGTAGGTATTGACCTTTTTCTTTCCTTTAAAAATCGGCACGAACTTTCCAGAATCCCAATATATGTACACACACACACACACACACACACACACACACACACACACACACACACACACACACATTTACGAAGTGCTTCCATACATTTTCCATCCACCAAATTCATTCATGTGACATTATTCGACCCAGAGTTATAGTGAAAAGATACTTGCCTAAGATGCCGCAGGATGGGACTGAATCCGAAGGTACATGGTTGCAAAATGAGATTCGTTGCTACACATCTACACTTGTATGTACATGTACATGTATGTGAAGGCGTGTGGCCCAGGGGTTAGGGTGTTGCACTAACGATCACCAGATCACGGGTTCGATTCCAGGACCGGACAGCGTGTTGTGTTCTTAAGCGAAACAGCTTGATTTCATGTTGCTCGAGTGCTGTGTGGAGACCGGCATGTCAAAAAAATAGACTCAACGTTTGTTTCCGCTGCGTTGCCGTGGAAGGCGAATAAAAGGGATTGAGGTAGGATTTGCACTACGATCTCGTAAAACCCTCAACAGCAGTGACTACCCAAACAAACCCATGGTTTGGAGGGTTATCGCCTGAGTGGTGCAAAGGTGTCATCGGCCAGAAGCAGGGAATCACCAACAAACGGTGGATCCAGTGATGCACTGTTACAGCGCATGACCCCCATCTACTATTTCGTGGGTGCCTGTGAAAATTTATAAGAGTATAGGAGTGAGAGAGAAAAAGGTGGCGGTGGCGGGGAACAGACAGAGGTTGAGAGTAATATTTAGAGAGATGGAAAGTGTGCATAGGGTGCAACGGGTGAAGAGAAGGAGAAAATGCAAAAATTCCCGAAAATTGATTAATAGTTAAAATTTAAAATTCTAATTAAAATTTTAGAAATAAACTGTTTTCAATTATTTTACTTCTGATAAATTTTCAATGATATGGAAATATATTCTCGTTAAGAATGCGGCACGAGCGGAGATGCAGATTTTTGTCCTCTAGATACTTTATAAATATAGTACTTTAGATAATTACGTTAACTTATCTTTATCGTTTTATTTTTTATCTCTTACTTGTTTCAGTCATTGGATTGCAGCCATGCTGGGGCATCGCCTTGAAGGATCGTGTTCAAACAAATCAACCCTAGTGCTTTTTTTCTTTTAAAAAGAATGTATTGTACTTTTGCCAAGCCGCTAAGTTACTGGGTTGTGGAGACATAAACAAACCATCACCGGTTATTAAGCAGAATGCCCCTTTCTTCCAACCAGTTGGTCAAGCTTGATATCCATATCATCTTTCTCTTTTCTCTGCTTTTTTACCCCTTTCAATCCTCATGGTCATCGTTAAATTCTCCATGCCCTCTTCCCTCATCATACAACCAAGAAATCTCAGTTGCTTGGCCCTGATTTCATGAAGCAGTTTCCTACTAACCACTGTCCAGGTCGTCATTTCTTCATGACAAACTGTTTAGCAATTTTAATAATGATTCTACCCCTCGATTTTATCGCTATTTCACTCACAGGTTATATATACATACATATAGGCGCAGGAGTGGCTGTGTGGTAAGTAGTTTCCTTACCAACCACATGGTTCCGGGTTCATTCCCACTGCGTGACACCTTGGGCAAGTGTCTTCTACTATAGCCTCGGGCCGACCAAAGCCTTGTGAGTGGATTTGGTAGACGGAAACTGAAAGAAGCCAGTCGTATATATGTATATATATATATATATATATATATATATATATATATATATATATATATATATATATATATATATATATGTATATATATATATGTATGTGTGTGTATATGTTTGTGTGTCTGTGTTTGTCCCCCCAACATCGCATGACAACCGATGCTGGTGTGTTTACGTCCCCGTAACTTAGCGGTTCGGCAAAAGAGACCGATAGAATAAGTACTAGGCTTACAAAGAATAAGTCCTGGGGTCGATTTGCTCGACTAAAGGCGGTGCTCCAGCATGGCCGCAGTCAAATGACTGAAACAAGTAAAAGAGTAAAAGAGTAAAGAGAGTAAGAGTATACTGAGAATATTCAGTCTCAATCATTCATCCAGCATTGGGTATTTAGAGCTACTTTACGCAATGTATCCCTAGACACCGAACCCTTTTTTTATGCCAAGGATGAGATGACGACTGGGGAATATCATCTCAAGGATGAGATGACGACTGCGGAAAATCACCTGAACAGAAGCCCAGTGAGCCACGTTTTGAATTCAGTACTGTGAATGCTGATTGGTTGAGATTGGTTGCTCAACTACACTGAAAAATGGATGATAAATGCTAGAAATGACGGTCAAATCTCTCTCAGAACACACCCTACAGTCTTTAAAAAGAAATTACGTTGGATAATTTGGTTTTGATGCTGAGTTCCTTATACACAGAAAACAGATTGGACAAACATGGCTATTACACTGTGTAATGCAACTTTTGTCCTTGTTATTCTCTATTTGCTTACCCCCTAGAAAGTATGAAAAAGGATGATATTTTCTTCAAACTTTGCTTTTGTTACATTTATTCAAACCCCAAAGAACCCCTCTCAGCTCATGGCTTGGGTATTTAGCTCATTGTCAGCCACTAAGGCACATGCTCAAGTGGTTAAGGTCAAGCAAATAACAAGCAAAACTGTGGTAATGAGCAGAATATTTACTATAGCATAACAATATTTCTGCTTCAGCAACTCAGCACTGAACCTGTCTGAAATGTAATGGAAATTACGTCAGTTTCAAAACATTGATGTCCGGGTCAGAAAAGCGAAATTTGAAGGGAATAGAAGTCATTTCCTTTGATTTCTAGGTAGAAGCAAATAGGAAATAATTCACTGACCAAAGACAAAATTAAATGAAAGAATTTGTTAAGCTATGTTTTCTTTGATCGTAGAGGCCTCCTAAGTCAGCTTTGACATCGAACTAAGCAATCAGAACAACTTCCTCCATTAACATCATTACTAGTACCATCACAGCATCCATCACCACAATGGTTCCGCTACCACTACCATCACCGCTACCAAGATCCTTACCATCTCCATTATCATAGCAACTACGACTATTAAGAGTATCCTTTCATCGTTAATCAGTCGATTACACTATTATCACTACTCATATATCTGTCAAACCCCATTACATTTTACCATCAACAACTTAATTTGGCCTCATCTATCTATCTATCTATCTATCTATCTATCTATCTATCTATCTATATATATATATACATCATCATCATCGTCGTTTAATGTTAGTCTTCCATACCGTCTTGTAGTGGATGGTTTCACAGAGGACTGCATCAAGCTCCACTGTCTGCTTTAGCATGGTTTCTATGGCTGGATGTCCTTCCTACATCCACACACACACACACACACACACACATGTATATATATATATGTATATATATATATATATATCAAATGAAAATGGACAACAAATCTAAAACAGGACGAGTATCTCAGGTCTTTCTTTTAGAATATTTAATTAAAGTTAATAAAGCAAAAAATAGAGAAGCAGAAGTAATTAATATCTTACAGCTGTTTCTGAGATAGTCTGTCATCAGAGACAAGTTGTGTATGTAGACAGAGAATTCACAGTGTATACAAGAATAAAACAGTAGGTATAAGAATAAAGGTAGCGGAAGAATAATGACAGTTTTGTTCTTTTATAAACTGTGAATTCTCTCTCTGGAACTTTTCTACATACACGCCTGACGGAGGTAGTGTATAGAGATGTTGACCCATCACCTGGGATATCTCAGAAACAGCTGTAATACATCAATTAAATATCTCAGAAACAGCTGTAATGCATCTAATTAAATACTCTAAAAGACCGGAGATACTCGTCCAGCCTTGGTTTTGTTGTCCATTTTCCTTTAATATATACCTGCAAACTCAGAAGCGTACTGCGGATCCCTAGCTCCAGCCTCAGCTATGAAATTGGAACCTAACAGATGACCAATTATAGCACTTACCCATCGTATCTATTCGTTTAGATCATCAGTGAACTAAACCTCTCATATTATATATATATATATATATATATTTTTTTTTTTGAACAGTTAATTATCTTTGGTTCCACGTATGGAGTGGGGGGGGGGACAACATGTGTCCTGGTATTTCTGACCTTGTGCAAAATCCATCATTTATTCCCTTATGAGTTTTTTTTCACGCTAGCTACTTGATACATTCTTATAAAAGAATTCATCCTATTATTGAATTAACTAAATAAATAACCAGAATATATTAAGTGCTGAATTTATTCTGAAAAAAACACATGTACTGAGGTGCAATTCGAAAAGCCCGCCACTTACATAGATATATAGGGACAAACAATCTTCTATGTACTACGCTGGATACACGAGGTGCTGGTTTGGTATGTTGATCTGTTTATTTCTGTGTCTTGACCATATTATACTAACGAGTAGAAGTTGCATAATACTGCAATAACTACGAAATCATGATCTATAATTTAGTTCGTTTTTAAGGGGTTGGCTTTGAGAGTTGCATTTCCTCGCGTTCGGTAAAAATATGTTTATTATGGTAGTTTGACCTTAGAGTCCCTCTTAGCGTGAGGCATTCATGTATAGTAATGCCCTTATATAAATAAATATATTTTGGGGAATAAATGATGGATTTTTCCCATATGAGGTTTTTTTCAAGCTAGCTACTTGATAAATTCTTATAAAAGAATTCATCCTATTATTGAATTATATATATATATATATATATATATATATATATATATATATATATATATATATATATATATATATATATATATGTCTCACATACACAGATATCACTTTGTTTTTGTTTTTCCTGACATACTTTGCACAAGACATCTTCACAATTTATTACAAAAGATGTTGTAGTTAAAAAATTTTTTTTTTCTCATTTTTATCTTACACCTTTACTATAACACACCTGTTTCTGTTGATACTATTATTATATATTTTCCATTTTTTTTCCTGCTCCATCCAACATACATCCACACACATATATATCTATGTACAGATCCCTTACCTTGTTTCACTTATCTCTCTTAACTTTTTCCAATTCTTTGCTTTTGTGTTCTGCTTTTTTCCTTATGGTGTCATATAATTTTTTTATTGCCTTCGTTATAAAAAAAAAAAAACAATTGATATTTTTACTGTTATTATGATTACCATTATTTTTTTGTTTTTTGATGTTTATATTGTAATCTATTTTTGTCTTTCTTTAAAACCATTTTTTAGGTCTCCTCTTCTGTCCTGATAATCTTCTCTGTTTTTTTTTTTTTACTATATTAGAAACATTTTTGGAAGGAATGTCAAAGTAAGAAGAAAAAAATGTAAATGAAAGATCTTGTTTTTGTTGTTTGGTGGAGGTTTGTAATTGTGAAAAGATAGAAAAGCAACAACTTTCACGCTATCAAACAGTAAAAACAAATCCATAGAATTAACCTCAGGAGTACAAAACTTGTTATTCACCATCACCATCGTCATCATCCTCATCAACAACATCACCAACACCACCTTCATCATCATCATCATCATCATCATCATCATCATCATTGTCGACGTCATCATTATTATAATTATCATCATCACTACCATCACCACTACCACTACCTCCACCACCTTAACCATGATGATCATTATTGTCATCGTCATCATCATTAGTGTGGTTGTCATCATCATCATCTTCTTCATCATTGTTGTTTTCATCCTCATTGATGTTCTCATCATCATTATCATTGTTATAATGTTTGCTTTCCGATGATTGTATGGAGTCAGATAGAATTCACTGTGGTACATTTTTCCAGGTCTTGGTGAGCCCTTCATGCTGCCAACCTTCACCTGATTCTGAGTAAGGCAACAGTTCCCCATGGCCAGACATATTTCCATGAAAGACTGGACAAGAGGTACACCACTTGTATGATAGTGTCAACTGGTTTTCGATCCCACGATACTTATTTTTTTCAGCTTAGTATTTATTCTATCATTCTCTTTTAGAGAACCACTAAGTTTTGGCCAAGTTAACACACCAACACCAGTTGTCACTGTTGGTGGGAGATGAACAAAGACACATAAACATGCACATAGACACACACACACACACACACACAAACACATATATATAATTTCATTTCAGGGACTTTTTAAAACTACTCTGGCTGACCAGGACTATTCTTAGTACTTGTCATAAAAAGGTTATGTGCCTCCACCCAACAAGCTCTGTAGGTCTCCTATATTGCTAAAATCAATAATAAATATGAAACCAATGGTAACTTTCTGATTGGCCAGCAATTAGTGCAAGGTCATCAGCATAGAGAAGCTCCCAGGGGCATTCTGTCCTGAATTCCTCTGTTATCACCTGGAGGACTATGATAAATAAGAGGGGGCTGAGGACAGAACCTTGGTGGACCCCTACCTCTACCCGGAATTCTTCCCTGTATTCATTGCCAACACTCACCTTACTGACAGCGTCTCTGTACATGGCTCGCACAGCTCTCACTAACCATTCTTCTATCCCTAGTTTCCTCATTGACCACCAGATAAGGGATCGGGGGACTCTGTCAAAGGCTTTCTCCATGTCAGTGAAAGCCGATTATATATATATATATATATATAAGCACACACAGGTGAGCAAAACAAAGTGGAAAAAACAGTACTTGAATATCAAAGGTAGAATAAAATACTTTTTTATTAAATCTGCCAAATTATCATAGAACAGAGATAGTTTTGCAGCTTTAATAAAAAGTATATCTATATAAACATACATATAAACATATATATATATGAATATATATATATGTGTGTGTGTGTGTGTGTGTGTGTGTGTGTGTATACAAAGGGCTTCTTTCAGTTTCTGTTCACAAAGCTTTGGTTGGATTGAGGCTATTATAGAAGACAGTGGGACTGAATCCGGAATCATCTGGTTGTGAAGCAAACTTCTTACCACCCAGTCATGCCTGCTCCTTGAACACACACACACGTGTATATATACATAAACATATATACAGGAAGGTACGGTAAACCCCCACCTGTTTCCCTCTTGAAGCACATCTGCTTATTCTATTATTACATCAAAATGTAGCCAAAGATATTGCTGTATATTAGTTGAAATACATATTAAAATTGAGAATTATGGGAATATCATTTGCTGAGTTACTGTATAGCAAAACAGGAAAGTAGAAGGTTTTTGATATTATTTATTCTCCGTTACACACGTTTCCTTTGCAAATAGGAATTACAAAGATTTACATATTAGATAGACATGTAAGAAATTTTCCTATTAGAAATTCACAAGAGAAAGAAAAAAATTTTATGACTATAATGAAAAACTTTCCCTGTTTGACGAATTTCTAATTGGAATCTCCTTACAAGATTATGTAAACCTTTGTAATTCTTATTTGCAAATGAGATATGTGTAATGGAGAATAAATAATGGGTCCAAACTTTGGTTTTGGGAGCTATATATGAGCCCCTGAACTGGATGTTACTGCACAGTTCCAAAGGTCCCAGCTATCCTATTTAGAGTGAGAAACATGCATTGCAATATTTTGGCATTCAAGGGCCCACAGCTATTTAATGCCTTGCCAAAACACCTGAGGTATCTTCATGGAATAGGGGTACTTGTTTTCAAGGAACAACTTTCCTTCTGCTATCCAAGGTTCCAGATAAACCTATATCAAGGCAGGAAACTTAAAAGAGGGCAGCAGTGTCAAACTCCTACCTTTACCAAAAACCAATTACATAAGATTGTCTATTGAGAAGCTGATTACTACACTGGTGGAGCTCCAGCAAGGCCACAACCTTAGGAATGGAGCATATAAAAGAATATATACATATATATATATATATATATATATATATATTATATATATATATATATATATATATATATATATATATATATATAAACACACACAGGTGAGCACAAAAGTGCAAAACAAAGTGCGAAAAATAGTACATGAATACCAAAAATAGAGTAATATACTTTTTTATTAAATCTGCAAAATCATCGCAGAACTTCGATAATTTTGCAGCTTAAATGTTTTGTAAACATATATATATTGTTTTTATATAAATATTATTTACTACATATACAGGGGTTGGACAAAATAATGGAAACACCTAGCATCATGGAATCAAAATTTTGAAATATCTATAAAACCATCAAAAGCTTGTTTATTTTTGTTTTTTGATTTATTATTAGTGTTGCTTAATATGTTTTGCTAAATTTGCTGTTTCTTTTCAGATATCATCAGAAAATGGTAATTAAAATTCATTAAAAAGACAGATTTATTGAACTTTCAAAGAGGTCAAGTTGTTGGTGCTTATGTGAATTCAGTTCTATATTTAAGAGAATAATGTTGTATGCAAATTGTTATAAAGGATCACAAAAGTACAAATCCCAAAATTACTGTAGAGCTTAATGACCACCTTGAGAACCCAGATTTCACGGGTGGGCTGCAATCAGAAAACCACTACTTTCAAAAACAAATGTTGCAAAGCATTTAGAGTGGGGTAAAAACCTACAGAATTGGTCCCTAGAGCAGTGGAAGAATGTTATTTTCTCAGACTCGTTATCCTTTACCTTATTTCTGACCACTGACCGAGTATACATGTGGAGACAGCCAAAAGAAGCATATGACCCAACTGTTAAACATGCAGGAGGATCTGTAATGATCGGGGGGGGGGGGGCGCTGTATCTTGGAAATATGCTGGCCCAACGGTTTACCTTCATGGAAGAATTAATAGTCAAGACTATTTAAGCATTTCATATGATCAAATCCATCCTATACTTGCGAAACTGTTTCTGGAGGGAAGCGCAATCTTTCAGGATGATAATGCATGAATTCACACAGCTAAAGTTATTACTGAATGGCACAAGGAACATTCTAGTGAAGTTGGACATCTTATCTGGCCACCACAGTCCCCAGATCTCAATATTATTGAACATTTATGGTGCATTTTAGAAAAACAAATAAGGAGTCGATATCCTCCACCATCATCACTACAGGAACTGGAGACTGTTTTAGCTGAAGAATGGACAAAAATTCCTTTGGAAACAATTCAAAGTTTGTATGAGTCCATACCTTATAGAATTCAAGCTGTAATTACTGCCAAAGCAGTTCTTACCCCATATTAAAATTAATTTCTTTGAAATTTTAAGGTGTTTCCATTATTTTGTCCAACCCCTGTATATTTTTATACATTCATATGTATCTATACACACATATGCTAATTTCATGCATTCTTGAGATTCAAAGGAAGGATAGCTCAATCCAGCTTGTGATTGTTGTCTCATTTCGCTATCATAATCCTTGACCATACCATAAGTGACATGCAACTGTACCCCTTTAGCATTTTACCAGTCATATCAAGTCAAAATATTCTACTTGTTTTATATTCAAACTGGCTAGATCCAGTCTCTCACGTCTACCCAACAATGTTATTATAAAAATATGTAATCACATCATTAAAATGTCAAGGCTATAGGATAATGCAGGATTAATTCAAAACAATGTGAATAAATAAGAATTGTGTAATCTGAATGAGTAATCTGATGTGTAATCTGAATGCTAAAGGATTAACAAAAATGAAGGTGAATATCCCCTCAGGTCTTAACTGGGCTGATAATTGTTGTGTCTTACCTCTTGGATTAAGTGAAAGATGAACCAGCTTCCCAAAGAAAATTCCTGGATGATACTGGGTTCTCCTCAGCTAGGTATTCTCAGTCGTGTAGGTATACAGCATAAGTTTACAAATGTAACAATGCACTGTAGTGAGACCAATTTCTATTATGGCATATTGAATACATTAAACTGATATAGGCTCAGCACAATAATCTGTAATGATAGGTTTACCTATCATGTGAGTTTTCAACATTGGTTGAGTCCTGTGCTGCGATTGGTTGAGTATTGTGTGAGATTTGGATCAAAGGCCCAATCACATTACGCGTAATATATTTTCAAACAACTAATCTCTATGCCCCCTGGAGCCTCTTTTTGTTTCCTATAAATCAGTGCAGAGGGGTGAGTGATTTTCATGAAGGCATGTTAAGTTGATTTCCTGCCGTTATTCACCAGAGCAAAATTAATATAACGGAGCACATGTAACTAACAAGGACCCAAGCTGAATTGTCCAAATGATGGATTAACTACAACCATCAGAATTCATGATGTTTCTTACCTTATCTACTGTACTACTTTCTGGAGGAATAAAGTCTCACTGTTATTTTAAAGTTCGTTTCTTGTATTACTTCCACGAGAGAACACGCAACATATATTGTATAATGATATAATATGATTCAGCAATAAAACCAAGGGAGACTTTAGACCCTCTGTAAAGGCACTACATATTGTGGATTTGATCTCAGAATCAATGAGATGACAGTCCACAATCAACATTGGCCACATATCTTCTAAAAGAAAAGTGTATTAGTTCTACAAGTTACTGCAAAAATATCTTACAAACAACACAAGTTAGGACTCTTCATTGTTGCTTACATTCACAAATGCAAAGACGATTAAACGTACAGAGATATACAAGCACATACACTTGTCTATATATTGTGTGTATGCATATGCAAATGCTTACATATGTATGTGTCAAGACAACACACAATACACGCATGTGCACATGAACAGACACACATACATCTATAGGCATTACAAGCTGGAATCCACATAGCCATACACATACATAGACATGTGCACATATATAGCATCACATATGTAGTTATGAGCATGTGAAATTAAACACAACTAACATATGTAGGTACATTAACACACGCACACACTTATTCACATATACAAACACATACAAACATGTACTTACAAGTACATATATGTAAGCATGCACAGATATCCACTTGTTCATTTGCACAAGTGATATCCATAAATAATGGCTATATTTAATGCCATGACTAATATACCACTTGGTGGAGTGGCATATTATTAGAATATTTCATGGTAATTATTCTCTCACTATGTTCTGATATTAATAAAGAAAATTGTATGCAGCAATAGATATATGTACTAAATCTTGTGTATACAGTTAACTGTATGATTGCTACTGTTAAATTTCTCATATATATATATATATATATATATATATATATATATATATATATATACATACACACACACATACACACACACACACACACAGCACACACACACACACACACACAGCACACACACGTATAGATGTATGCATTATATCTATCTATCTGTCTATCACTGTATACACACACATACACACATATATATATATATACATATATGCATACAACACACAGCACACAGACACACACAGACCCATACACACACATATATCATTTTGTAATGTTGCATGGCTCAGTGGTTAGAGCGATGGGCTCAGAATCATGAGGTAGTGTGTTTGATTCCTGGATGGGATTGTGCATTGTGTTCTTGAGCAAGACACTTTATCTCACATTGCTCCAGTTCTTTAAGCTGTAGAAATGAGTTGAGACATCACTGGTGCCAAGCTGTATTGGCCTTTGCCTTCCTCTTGGATTACATTGATGGCCTGGAGAGGAGAGGCTGGTATGCATGGGCAACTGCTGGTTTTCCAAAAGTAAACTTGCCCAGACTTGTACTTCATGACTAAAGGGGGTTTTTACCTTTATTTTGTACATGAGCATATGCACACCTTCCCACCACAAACCACGTATATACTAAAACATATCACAAACAAGAATTTAGCTTCCTATACTTTGAATGGCAATATACTATGCACATGTATTATATATACAAAATAAGCATAATGTGAGGAGGCCAGTTAGCAGAATCAATACAGAACCAAGAAAATATGCAGTATCCTTTCATTTGGCTCTTGGCATTCTCAGTTCAAATCGTGCCATGTCCAACAGTGCTTTGTTTATTTTTTTTTTGTCTCCAAAAAGAGATAAAATAAAATTCCAGTGAATTGACCTTCTCCCCCACCCCCATCTTGTCCTTCACTTCCAAAATTGGCTTGCCTGCACTTTTACTATAAGCTGACTAATGCCTTGTGAGTCAATTTGGTACATGGAAACTGTATGATAGATCCTTGTATCCCCCCCTCTCTCTCACTCTCTCTCTCTCTCTCTCTCTCTCTCTCTCTATATATATATATATATATATATATATATATATATTTATATATACATATATATATATATATATATATATATATATATACACACACAATTGCAGCGTGGAAGGTGTTTATAAGCCATTTAAGAAACACACAAAAAACGTCAGATTTACTTCAACATTTAAATTTAATTTGTGTCAAAATATTTTTGTCGCTTTGAGGCCGCGACCTGTTCACTGACAAAATTCTGTGATGCAGCACAAAATTTTGTCAGTGAACAGGTCGCGGCCTCAAAGCGACAAAAATATTTTGACACAAATTAAATTTAAATGTTGAAGTAAATCTAACGGTTTTTGTGTGTTTCTTAAATGGCTTATAAACACCTTCCACACGGCAATTGTTTTCGTTCGAACACATGATCTCAGATCAGGTCACTTGCTATGCAAGTACATCTCTGTAATATATATATATATATATATATATATATATATTGGTAGACAGAAACTGAAAGAAGCCTGTTGTATATATATATATATATATATATATATATATATATATATGTCTGTGTGTGCACCTTTGTGTCTGCGTTTGACCCCCCCCCCCAATCACTGCAAGGCTATAAGCCAGAGAAGTAGATATATGCTAGAAACTGAGGGGTTAAAGTATGAGTGAAAGGGCCAAGACAAAAGAGGTTTCTTACTGTTGGAGTGAGCACATGGCTACTTATATTTTAGGAGAGAGTGGGTGGGGCATCAGCTTGTAGCAGAAAAGAGATAAGAATAGGGGTGATGAGGTGTCTATGTAGACCATCAAGAAGGGAGATGAGGAGAAATAAATGAGTGTGGACAGCAGGGCAGGGAGTGTGGGTAGGTAGCAGTTAAAAGAACACATGGGGAAGTGAGAGATAGGGGCATGGGTGAAACAGTGAATATACTGAAAGAGGACTAAATACTGAGTGGATGCTCACCGGCCAAAATGTTTCATGGCATTTCATCTGTCCTTACATTCCGTATTCAAACTCTGCCAAGGTTGACATTGCCTTTCATTCTTTTGGGGTCAATAAAATAAGAACCGGTTGAGCACTGGGGTTGATGTAAATGACTTACTCAGCCAAGATAATTACTGGGCTAGCACTAAAATTTAAAGCCAATATTTTGACAAACATTTCAGGTGCGTAGTATGGTATCAAGAGTAGCCCTTTAAATCGTAGGGATAGCAATTAACTCTACTCCATGCTAATTATAAATAATCGTTTCAAATTTTGGCACAAGGCCAGCAATATTGGGGATTTGGTAGGTAAGTAGATTACATTGATCCTGATACTCAACTGGTACTTATTTTATCACCACCAAAGGATGAAAACACAATGTGAATCCCGGTGGCATTTGAACTCAGAATATGATGACGATTGAAATGCCACTAAGCATTTTACTCGATATTCTCTCTTTTACTCTTTTTACTTGTTTCAGTCATTTGACTGTGGCCATGCTGGAGCACCGCCTTTAGTCGAGCAAATCGACCCCAGGACTTATTCTTTGTAAGCCTAGTACTTATTCTATTGGACTCTTTTGCCGAACAGCTAAGTTACGGGGACATAAACACACCGCCATCGGTTGTCAAGCGATGGTGGGGGACAAACACAAACACACACACACACATACACATACACACACACACACACACACACACATATATATATATATATATATATATATACGACGAGCTTCTTTCAGTTTCTGTCTACCAAATCCACTCACAAGGCTTTGGTCGGCCTGAGGCTATAGCAGAAGACACTTGCCCAAGGTGCCACGCAGTGGGACTGAACCCGGTACCATGTGGTTCGTAAACAGTCTACTTACCACACAGCCACTCCTGTACCTATGCTAATGATTCTGCCAGATTGCCGCCTTAATAATCATAAATATTATTAATTAGTGATTTTGGTATTTAAATAATCTCAGCTGATTGGGAATCTATCTGAAATGTTTAATGACAGTGGCTTCTGATAAAGACCCTATGAAAGTTGTGCCTGAGAACTTTAAACCACATGACCCTTCTATGACTAGTGGCTGGGGGAGATGGATGGAGAGATGTTTTAAATATTTACTGATCAAACTATAATCAACACATATTATTGAAAATGACAGCAGTACCTTTAAAATATTCGCAGAATGGAAGAAAATTGCTGATACACACTGACCAGCATAAAATAAAGATTAAAAATGGGAACAAGTTGAATGGTTTCATAGGAAAACCAGTGACTTTATATTATGATGAGATTACTGGGGAACTGCTAAAGATTCAATTCACTTAACTTTGTGTCAAAGGTCTGCTAGAACAGATTGGGATGGTGGTGATGGTGATGGTGATGGTGATGGTGGTGGTTGTAGTGGTAGTGGTGGTGATGGTTGTGAGGAATTAAATGACAACTGTTACCATGAAAGTAACAACAATAATCAACAACAACATAAGTAGCAGCAGCAGCAGCAATAACAACGACAACAACAACAACAACAATTTCTGGTCAAAAGTACATGCAGTGTAAAGGTATGCGTACACACTCGTACACTCTTTGTGTGTGTGTGTGTGTGTGTGTGTGTGAATGTACAAATATATATATATATATATATATATATATATATATATATAGTTTTTATACATATACATATATACATATTCATTCTGATATATACATATATATATAAATATGAATATATGCATCTGTAAATATATATCCATATATGTATAATATATATATATATATATATATATATGTATGTATGTAACTATGTATATGTGCATTACACATGTGTATGTATATTCCACATATAAAGAGATATATGTGTACATAATATATATTATATATATAAATTTACCTATATGTATACACACACATATGTAAATATTCATATGCATGTCTATATTTACCCATATATATACATACATGCATACATATATACACACACACACACAGACACATTTGAATGTATAAACATATATAAATATATTTTATATACTCATTTATATACATATAGGTATACACATACCAACAAATACACACACACAAACACAGATACACAGGCACACACAAACACACACACACACACGCACACGCACACACACATGCACACAACTATAGTATTCAGTAGCATTGTACCATACAGTCTGAAAATCACATTCTCTTGTTGAACACAATAGGCAAACTAATATATAGCCTACACTGTCAGGTTTCCAACAAAATTAATAAGTGTTAAAGTATGTATGTGCATGTTTTTGAGTGAAATGTATAAAAGCAGCCTCCATGTACTAGTCAGTATTTGTGGGCGTATGTGTGTATTTCTTACATTGAATATATATATATATATATATATATATATATATATATATATATATATATATATATATATATATATATATATATATATATATATATAAATATATATATATATGTATGTATGTATGGATGGATGGATGTATATGCATATCTATATATGTGCATGTATATTTATGTACACTTCTATAAAGTTTTGTGTGTTTGTGCTGACCAAGGTGATGCTATTCAATTAGGTATGCCCTGAGCTGCTGCTGGCTGAATCTGTCTGGCGTTTCTATATAATTGTGTGTGTGTATATATATATATGTATGAAGTTACTATATATGTATGTGTATGTGTGTGTGTGTGTGTGTGTGTGTGTGTGTGTGCAAATGCAAGCATGCATGTACATATGGATGGGTGGCATGGAGATAGGACGTGTTTGTGTCTGTATGGACACATATATGAATGTCTCTATCTCCTTTTCTATGTCTGTCTTTCTGACTGTCTCTGTCTATGTAAGTCTGTATGTCTATCTTTCTGTATGTATGTATATATGTATATATATATATGCATATATGTATGCATACATACATACATGCACAGAGAGGCATATACTCATATACTCAATACATATGGTATGAAATAAAGTATACATGTTTCTCTCATTATATAAATTAACTTCTTGAAGAGCAATACTTAAAATATGTGAAAGATCATTAGAAGAGGCCAGACATGCACACACACACACACACACACACACACACACACAAAGACACACACAGACACACACATGTGTGTGTAAATATATATATGTATAACTATGTATACACACATATATACTTATGTATACACACACACACACACACACACACACACACACACACACACACACACATATATATATATATATATATATATATATATATATATATATATATATATATATATATATATATATATATATACACATATACTCAGAGAGAAAGGGAGACGTTGGGTGAAAATGAATGAAGAGCAAGAAATGAACAATCAGATTAACAGTGCATCCTACAGCAGACAACAGAGAGGAAGGCATACATTGATGCAGTCAGAAAAATTGAAAGAGAGGTAGCTTGTTAATATAGTAAAGGTCTACTAAAATTTAATATAGTAAAGGGCCTTCTATAGATAAGATTAACTTGAGCAGTATTATTATTTTTTATTGAATGGCAAAGCATTGTATTTTTTTTCTATAGATTTAATGGTTAGCAGTGTGAAGAATTCTTAAGTAATATCAGATCCACAGAATGGACAATACTCAGTTCTTTTAATTGTGTCACTTCGTGCGCTTCAACTTCTTCCTTTTTGTTCTCATCTTGCTAATGCTTCAAAGATAAAATGGCCAAAATGAAAAATGTATTTTCCTTCCTCGACTCTCTCCCTTTCTCTTTCTGTTGTGTATTTTATCTTGTATCTTCTATTTTTTACTTGTTTCGGTCACTAGACTGCGGCCTTTCTGGGATACCGCCTTGAAGAATTTTTAGTTGAATGTATTGACCACAGCACTTTCTTTTTGTAAACCTGGTGCTTATTCTATTGGTCTCTTTTACCAAACTGCAAAGTTACACACCAGCACCAGTTGTCAAGTGGTGGTTGGCGACAAACATGGACACAAAGACACAAACACAAACACACAATCACAAAGACACACACACATATATTCAGTGGGACTGAACCTCGAACCATGTGGTTGGGAAGCAAGTGTCTTACCACACAGTTACACACATACATACAGATAGATAGATAGATAGATAGATAGATAGATAGATAGATACAAATATTTGTATGTATAGTATACATTATAGTGTTTGAGTTTTAATCAAAAATGAAATCCACTTAGTTTTTAATGACTGCAGTCCAATGGGAAAGTAACTTTTTTTTTTATACCAAAAAGAAAACCTATTTCCAAAAAAACCTATTTCTTTTCTTGAAAAAATGTCTGAAAGCCTGTTTTCAACTAGCTCTCTATTTCTGAATGTTTCACCTCTTTTAAAATGTTCTAGTGATCGGAACAGATGGAAATCTATAGTTGCTAAGGCAGGTGAGTATGGAGGATGTGGAAGAACTTCCCATCCTAATGATCTTATTTTTTCTTGGGTTTGTTTTGAAGAGTGTGGCCATGCATTGCCGCGTTGGAGAATAACACCTTTTCTGTTTACCAAAGCTGGCCACTTTTCATTTATATACTCTTTTACTCTTTTCCATTTTTACTTTTTTACTCCATGCTGGAGCACTGCCTTTAGTCGAGCAAATCGACCCCAGGATTTATTCTTTGGAAGCCTAGTACTTATTCTATCGGTTTCTTTTTGCTGAATCGCTAAGTTACAGGGATGTAAATACACCACCATCGGTTGTCAAGCGATGTTGGTGGGACAAACACAGACACACAAACATATACACACACATACACATATACATATATGTGACGGGCTTCTTTCAGTTTCCGTCTACCAAATCCACTCACAAGGCTTTGGTCGGCCCGAGGCTATGGTAGAAGACACTTGCCCAAGGTGTCACGCAGTGGGAATGAACCCGGAACTATGTGCTTGTTAAGCAAGCTACTTACCACGGCAATAGACATCTACATTCATGATCTTTCCATGTTATATATGTGTGTGTATGTGTGTGTGTGTGCATGTGTGTGTGTATAATCATGCAAAGGACCTATAATTCTTTAAAGGATGTTTGCATCCTAGTTCTCTGTTATGTACTAGTGTTCAGCGAAAACTAAATACTTTAGTTTTGCATTGGTGCATATTTGTATTTAAAATATTTATGAATGAGAAAAAGAAGAAAATGGAGAAATTGAGGTATAAGCATCAGTTTATTCAAAGATATTCAAATAAATATAATATGAAATTCTTGTCCCTACAGCTGTTTACATATTCAATTAATTCAATTAGAGAAATTAAATTAAATTCATTGGTTGATTTTGTATTTCACCAGGGAAGAATTTCTAGGAAGGAGTTACATTCCAACGTGTTGGTCAGCCCTTGACAGACTCAGATGTGTGCGTTTTGGTAATGTGTGTATTTAAATAAAAACCGCTATGAGTAGATGTACATACTTATGAACAAATATGTATGATATAGTTGTGCACGTGCATTTTATAACTCCTAGTTCACCTTAACTGCAATACGACCACCAATAACAAGTATTATGCATAACAAACTTACGCGCACAACTACATCATACATATTTCCTTATAAGTATATATATATATATATATATATATATATATATATATATATATATATATATATATATATATATATATATATATATATATATATTCATAACGAGTTTTACCATAGCGCATACATTTGAGTCTGTCAAGGGTTGACCAGCACGTTGGAATGTTACTGCTTTCTGGAAATTCTCCCCTGATGAAATACACGATTAACCAGTTTCAATATGAAAATTTTAAATTAATTTAATTACTCTAATTGAGTTAATTTGGTATAGAAACGGGTGTAGAGATAAGAATTTCATATTATATTGATTTGAATATTTTTGAATAAACTGGTGTTTATACGTCAATTTCTCCATTTTCTTCTTTTTCTCATATATATATATATATATATATATATATATATATATATATATATATATATATATATATAACGTATATATACATATATGTATAATATATACATATTGTGTGTGTGCATATATGTATATATATACATACACACATATCTATATAAAACAGACACACACACACGCACACACACACACATATACAGTGTAATGTTCCATTAAAGGTGGGATCAGCAAAATAGTACTATAGTAGAGTGGGCTTATATCATGTGTCGGGTTCTATCAGGCAATCTTTCAGAATCACGTGTCAGAAAGGCTACCCAGTAGTACATGACAAGCTATACAGTCTCGCCTGATTGTTGTACTAATGTAATCAAGAAACTTATGTTACCTCATTTTTAAATCTTGCCTTTGGCAAGTTGGCAGAATCGTTAGCATGACAAGGCAATATGCTTAGCGGCATTTCGTCCGTCTGTGCGTTCTGATTTCAAATTCCGCCGAGGACCACTTTACCTTCCATCCTTTCGGGGTCAGGGCCTTGCATTCACGATCGCGAGGTCGTGGTCTTAATTTCTGGCCCGGCTAGTAAGTTGCTTACTTGAGCAAGCACATCATCTTACGTCCCTCTACGGTAACTGGGACACCTGACTTGTGGTACATCGTATACCTGTTCAGATGTCAAGTTGTCGAATGGGGTGATCTAATGTGCAATACAAACATTTGCTCATTATAACCAAACCATTTGTGCTGGTTATTCAACAAAAAATTTGCTGAACTCTCTTTTTCGAACTACGGTGGACTACTATCAAACCATACGATCATATGTATATATATATATATATATATATACATATATAAAAATTTAACATTTCTTAATAGTTATATTATTTGAGAAAAAAAAATTTAAATTAATAATTATCAATTATTTAAAAGTCGTTTAAAAATTGCAGATTTACACACAGTGTTGAATAATTATTTCTTTACTTCCCACAGGGGGATAAACATAGAAGGGACAAACAAGGACAGACAAACAGATTAAGTCGATTACATCGACCCCAGTGCGTAACTAGTACTTATTTAATCGACCCCGAAAGGACGAAAGGCAAAGTCGACTCCGGCGGAATTTGAACTCAGAACCTAACGGCAGACGAAACACCACTAAGCATTTCGCCCGGCGTGCTAACGATTCTGGCAGCTCGCCGCCACACTGTTAAATAATTTCGCAATGATCTGAGGTGATAGAACATGGCTACGATAGATGGAACAAGGCCACGAGAACAAGGAGGACGGGATACAACTTCTATATTTAGTAACATAATGTTTTGTGTGACGTGAAAAAATATGTGATATTACATCATAGTGTAAGGGCAACACTCCGTTGCTGTTTATAAATTTTGGGATTTTTTTGCTGCAAAATTTTTGTGCAATGCTTCAAACTGACAACAGCATTTCTCCACATAAACTATTTCGTTTTAATTTAACACTTCATAATAGAAAAGAGACACCCTTCACACACACACACACACACACACACACACACACACACACATATATATATATATATATATATATATATATATATATATATATACACGTAACTTCTTTTTGTATGGATGTAGTTCTAGTGTGAAGATGATGTATTCGCATTTTTCATTGGGTGCTAACCATCGTTGTTTTCATTGTCTATGATTATAGTGAACCTAGTTTTCATCACTTGCAATCAATCCACAGGGTTCAACTCTTCCATTAAGCTGAGAAGCAAATACATGATCAAGTTTAGACACTTTTCCTAGTTCATGAACTTTGACTTTGAGTTAAATTGTTTTGCTAATCCTCAAACAGTTTACATTGAATTTTCCTCAATTACCGTTTTCAAAACTTCAATATTACCCAAACTTAATCGTCCGGATCGAGGGGAATCAGTGAGAGAAAAATTTCCCCTTGCGAAGCTGACTAAACCATCATTTGCATCTCCGGACATTTAAAGTTTCATTACCAAGACAGTAAGATTATTTCTTATTGCCTCCATTGCTGGAGAGCCTCTCTTAGATTCATAGAACTTGCAGTGATTGATATGGGTTTGATCTAAACTTATTTTAAACGAGTAAAATCGATACGAATATAGCCGTTAGGGATAGCCATTAGGGGTAAAGAAATAAAAAGAACATTAGGATAGAAAAATGGAAAAAGAATAATGCTTATTTTACCCTAAGTATTGAAAAAGTACCGTTAAAATGGTCATGTCAAAAAACGTGATGGAACTCTCTGTCCAGCCTAATATATATCTATTTGAGGGTATTTTTTTCACTACTTACGTTAAGATAAACATACATTTTTCTGCTTTCATCATACCGTGATGTTTGGAATACGTGCATTTCAGTTATTCCCTTTTCTTTCTCTGTCCTTTCCCCTCTCCTTTCAGAATAGGAACGTTTACTCGAAGCGCTAAAGTAATTTTTTTTTTGTTTGCCCGTTTCCTGAGAGGTAAAGTAATGCTAACTTCGTGTTTAATATTGTATCTCGTCTTTGTGCTGTATTTTTCGTCAGCTTCCCAGTATATAATATCTGTATGTGTGTGTGTGTGTGTGTCAGTTTGTTTACATTCCCATAACTCAGAAGTTCACTAAAAGCAGCCGATAAAATAAATAGCAAACTTAAAAATAAGTACTCTGGTCGACGTGTTCAACTAAAATTCTTCAAGGTGGTGTGTTCCATCATAGATGCAGTCCAGTGACTGAAACAAGTAAAGAATTAAAATATGTAAGTTCAATGAAAATAAGGGCAATATCTTTGATTTCAAATTATATGCAGTTATACATACTATTATGAGATCTTTTTCTAAATATTGATATTAGTGGATAATAGTAGGCCTGTAGTGCTTTTATGTTTATTTTTATTTGATTCAATGATACATGAATTATCTTGAAATTTCATTATGAACTTACTTAAAAAATTTTGAAATTTGTGGATTTTTCTTAACCTGATCCATTTTTACCAAGTTAAGATCTGTTCCAGACATCCCAGTTCAGTTTTTGTTGAAAGGATTTTTTGTCGCCCTATTAGGACTGGTCAGATGGGATATTGATATTTACAGTTCTATATTTAAGAGATGAGAAATTATGTACATTATTTACATTATTTACATTTGACGGATATTTGTCCTCATCGTGTTTGTTGTTAACAACGTTTCGGCTGATATACCCTCCAGCCTTCATCAGGTGTCTTGGGGAAATTTCGAACCTGGGTTCTCATTCCTAAGGTATTTTTCGATGTTATTATTATTATTATTATTATTATTATTTTATGTTTGACTTTTGTTTTGCATTTGTACAAGTTGGAACCAAGTCTCACCCAGAGACCTCAAGAGACAACAAGTTAGAAGTTCATGTAGGTGTTATGCCTAGGGTACCATATATTTGGATTTGTACATAGTGTTGTTCTAGAGAATGTTTAAGAAACCATAAGAAAATTATGTGTTTGTTTTAAAATTTGAGATCACATAGACAGTATTTTACGTAGGATATGGGCAGTTCCCATGAGCACTATCTTTTGAACTTCAGCCATTTTGGGGTTTCCTGGTATCTGAGCTAGGTAGTAATCAGCTCGTTTCGCTGTCATTCCCAGGGCACCTATGACAATAGGTATTGTTTTCGTCTTCAGGTTCCACATTTTGCTAATTTCTATTCAAGATCTTTATATTTGCTCAGTTTTTGGTAGGTCTTGACAGATACGTTTATATCGATTGGGACAGTCATATCAATGAGGAGGCATGATTTTTGTCTGAAGTCTTTCAGTATAATGTCTGGCCTATTTGCATCTATCTTTCTGTCAGTTTGAATGGTGAAGTTCCAGAGGAGTGCGATGTGATCATTTTCAAGTACTGGGGGTGGTTTGTATTCCCACCAGTTTTTATCATGGGGCAAGTCCAGGTGTTTGCATATTACCCAGTGAATATATTGTGCAGCTCTATCATGCCTGCTGAGGTACTGTGTAGGCGCAAGCAGACTGCACATGGACACAACATGATCGATGGTCTCATTTTGTTGTTGGCATATACGACATAATGGGGAGCTGCCGTTCTTTAATATGTTGGCCTGGTAGTTCTTTGTAGGTAGGCATTGATCTTGGGCTGCTATGATAAACCCCTCTGTTTCTGATTTCAAGCCAGAGGCCATTATTATTATTATTATTATTATTATTATTATTATTATTATTATTATTATTATTATTATTATTATTATTATTATTATTATTATTATTATCATTATTATTATTATTATTATTATTATTATTATTATTATTATTATTATTATTCAGGTCACTGCTTGGAATCGAACTCGGAATCTTGGGGATAGTGGCCCGCGCTCTTAACTACTACGCCATATGCCCACTGAATGAGAACCCAGGTTCGAAATTTCCCCAAGACACCTGATGAAGGCTGGAGGGTATATCAGCCGAAACGTTGTGTTAACAACAAACAAGATGAGGACGAATATCCGTCAAATGTACATAATGTATTGATATTTAGTTAGGCTGATTTAAGCTGCATGTTGTTACCCATATTAAAACCAAGTCTATTTGAAGTTTTCGAGGAAGCCTTTTACTTATACATAAACATAACTATGATCACAATAGTTGTTTGCTGGAAGCTGTATCACTGATTACCAGTAGTAAGTTATGTATGTATGTTGATCAAAAATTAGCTACATCAAAGTCGTTCCAGTTGTGACCATCCTAACATTTCCTTTCAGGCAATGTATCGAAAACTACATTATCCACTGAAACAAGTAAAAGAGTAACTCTTTCAAATATACTTGAAACTCTGTTTAACTTCAACCCTTAGTTATTTCAATAACATGCTAACTTAAATCATTAAATATATAAACATGGAGTTAATACCACTCTTTAAAATTACTAGCCTTGTGCCAAAATATGAAATCATTATTATTACTGTTATCTTACTAAGTTATTGTGATATCATCATCAAGTCTGTTAGGGTGGCACAGACGATAACATGCCAGGTAATAATTATACTCATTGATCCATGACTGAGTTCAAATCTTGCCAGTTAACTTCGAATTGCATTTTATTCCACCGTTAGATTGCAGTAAATATCTACTATATTCAGTTCAGTAGACTTCAGGTGTTCCAACACACTATCTATGCATGTG
Organism: Octopus bimaculoides; assembly: GCF_046866305.1. Classification (NCBI taxonomy): domain Eukaryota; kingdom Metazoa; phylum Mollusca; class Cephalopoda; order Octopoda; family Octopodidae; genus Octopus; species Octopus bimaculoides. The sequence continues at coordinate 111,156,377 of NC_142931.1, forward strand.
TATGTATGTATGTATGTATGTATGATTTAAGGACTGTGTCACGTCCTCCTTAAAGGCCTGCGATATGCATGACACTGACTAGGAGAACAGTGCTTGTCATCGCCACGGATGGAGGAAACAGGTTAAGGAGGGGATCGACACTTTTGAGAGAGCACTTATCCAGCATGAAGAACTTAAGCGAGCTGCGCGAAAGCGCACGGCTCGTATAGTGAATGGGGAAAGCTTGGTCTGCAATGTTTGCAGTCGTATATGCTTGTGAAGAGCAGGGCTCATTAGCCACCAACGGAGCTGCAAATGCAAAATATAAGTTAGTCCTAGAGCGCACAATGCTCCTGAAGGTCGGCAATGGTCTTCTTCGGTCACGAGTGGACGGCCATCATGTATTTATGTATGAATGTATAGGTATACAACTTACGTTATGCAATAGAAACTCATTCAAGGGTTAGTCTTTTTCGCTTTTAACCGGCTATATCCGGCACAAATATTCTACCTGTTTTGTGTTAAAACTGACCAGATCTGGCCTCTCACACCTACATGACAGTGTCAGTTTAAAAATAAACCACCACGTCATCGAAATCGCAAAGCAATAAGATAATGCATGATTAGTTCAATACAATATGAATAAATAAGCATTATAGTTGACGGAGTAAGCTCAATGTTAAGGGGCTAAGGAATTCTAAACGGCTAAGGGATTATTAACTGAGGCGGAATACACCAAAAACCGGGTAGAGCAGTGGGTAGAAACTACAACATCAGGACTCTTCACTTAATATAACGGATGATTTAAGAGAGATTTGCCTGCTATTTTTAGCGTGTTCAACGACCGTATATAGTCCTCTCTTTTTTTAACTCTGTGGTAAGGTGTTTCTCAGATGGCATCAGTACAAGAATAGATAATTCATTTCTTCTCAAGAAATCTCCTTTCTCGGTGATAAAGAACCACAGTTTGGCAATTGCATTTCACTTATTCTTTCTTATTTCCTTAAAATACATGCCTGGGTTTACACTTGGTGATACTGGACATGTATGGGTGACAGGTGAAGCTTACTTTTACGTTGCTCTTATTGCAAATGCCGTCGTAGTAAACTCTTACAGGGTAACATGACCAAAAGTTATTTTAGAAAGCTGAACAAATAGCAAAATATAGAAAGATCTCCATGCTAATCCTGTCAACCCAGTTCACTGATCAGTGCAGGTGGTCAGACAAAGCTGGCTATAGGAAGATATTAAGTATAAGTTTGGAATATTGGTGGTGTACATCTTACATATATAGATATATAATTACATACTCGTATCTATCTATACACGCATAGGCAAGAACATAAATACAAAGATACAGACATCTCTGTGTGCATACATACATACATAAAGATGGGCGTTCATAAATTTATATAAAATCCGTGTTTGCGTACACACATGCGTGCATACACAAAGAGGAATAATTAGTATGACTGTGTATATAGACACACAAGCACATATATATATATACTTACATGTGTATCATATATGAATATATATATATATTTATATATATATATACATACATACACACACACATATATCTGTCTTTCTGTGTATCTCCCTGTCTCTGTTTTCTGTCAGTCTGTCTGTATATATGTAAGTAGCTTGCTTACTAACCACATGGTTCCAGGTTCAGTCCCACTGCGTGGCACCTTGAGCAAGTGTCTTCTACTATAGCCTCGGGCCGACCAAAGCCTTGTAAGTGGATTTGTTGAACGGAAACAGATAAAATTCTTTGTCTTTTTTCCATATATATATATCTATTCGTGTGTTCCTCTTCAACCTTTTATATACATACACACACACACACACACACACACACACACACACACACACACACACACACACACACACATATATATATATATATATATATATATATATACTGGAGTTATATAGATAGACTGGGGCATACCAACACTAGGCCGAAACACCTGTAAGATTTTGTCTCTTCTCCAATTGCTAGATGTCCATTAAATTTGAAATATTAATTGTTGATATGACATGGTATGTCATAAGTGTCTGTATATTGTCTTTTTTTGTCATTTTGGTTATAAAATAAACAGATTAATCAACGGAATATAGTCTCTGCAAGTTGATGAGTACCTCATATTCCCCTCCATTTTCTTATATATATATATATATATATATATATATATATATATATATATATATATATATATATATATATATATATATAAGTTACAGGGACGTAAACACACCAGCATCAGTTGTAAAGCGATGCTGGGGGGACAAACATAGACACACAAACATATACACTCATATATTTATATATATATATATATATATATATATATATATATATATATATATATATATATATATATATACATATATGCGACGGGCTTCATTCAGTTTCCGTCTACCAAATCCACTCACAAGGCTTTGATCGGACCGAGGCTATAGTAGAAGACACTTGTCCAAGGTTCTACGCAGTGGGTCTGAACCCGGCACCATGTGGTTGGTAAGCAAGCTACTTACCACACAGCCACTCCTAGGCCTTGATAAGCTTTCGTATAAGATTATTCTATGAATCTCCCTTCAGCGTTGAAGACTACTTCAATGCATAACTGGAATTGTTGATATGTTTGCACCAAATTGTCCTTATTCATTCGGAGATCATTTGAACAATAGCAGAGATCAGTAAAGTAAAGATGTTGATTAATTTCCCTTTCAGCAATGCTTCAAACGTAGGTAGCAGTGATACAAAAGCTAACCGCTAGATACTCGGCCAGACACAACGAGTGAACCCCCATAGTTTCACGTGATCGGCCTATACGTTGACCAATCAGAGTGAGGCTGTGGCGTGATGTGGCTTTATCGAATAATTATTCTGTACCCTCTAGCAACCGCTTTTGGCGCTTTTCTAATCGCAGAGTGTTGAAGGCGGCTGGTTATCTTGACCCATCACTCTTGCCAAGCAGAAAATTAACAGACCTCTGTTGCCACGGAGATTAGTGCAATTGACTTAGTATATTTTTTGACCGACCATATGTTATCTCACAGATAACTTTCTATAATTTCAAAACAGTTTATTTTTGTCCCAGTCGGCAATTATTTATATTGTTCATTGTAAATAGCCATCACTAAATATCTTTATGTCCAGCAAAAAATATTTAGTTAAATGTTTGTGAGTTTGCTTCAGTTATTATTCACGCAGCCAACAAAATGTATCATAATTTCCCTGCTAAACAATCATCCAAGCCATCTCCCGACAACAGTAGTCAGTCTATAGGTCTTAAATCTGGTGAGTTTGAAGGCAACACGTTCGATGTTACATAACTGTTACGTGGGCTTTGTGAAAAGGTGGTGAGTTTGTTGAAATATAGTACGTTTTAGTCTTCCTCTGCATACTTTAAAGAACTGTCTCCAGTCCTACAACGTATCCAGCAGCATTAATTCTACAACCCTGCGGAAATATGTGAGCTGACATGACATGAACTTCGTTATTGCTCATAAAACCACATGGAAACATCGGGGACATCAGAATGATAAACAGACAACCACATGGAAACATCGGGGACATCAGAATGATAAACAGACAACGATCTGTCATTTCGTATGTTTGAATCTTGGTTTTTGTCGAATTTTCTCTCGTCAGAGAAAAACCAAAGTACGCCACATTTGTGAGAGTTTTTAACTT
>NC_142931.1:111170061-111172561 GCF_046866305.1 Octopus bimaculoides
ACTTGTTTCAGTCATTTGACTGCGGCCATGCTGGATCACCGCCTTTAGTCGAACAAATCGACCCCAGGACTTATTCTTTGTGAGCCTAGTACTTATTCTATCGGTCTCTTTTGCCGATCCGCTAGTTTATGGGGACGTACACATACCAACATCGGTTGTGAAGCGATGGTGGAGAGACAAACACACATACACACACACAAATACATTTGTGTGTGTTGTGTGTGTGTGTGTATTATACATATATATATATATATATATATATATATATATATATATATATATATATATATATATATAAAAGACGGTCTTTTTTCAGTTTCCATCTACTAAATCTATTCACAAGGCTTTGATCGGCCCGAGGCTACTTAGAAGACACTTGCCCAAGGTGCCACGCCATGGAACTGAACCCGGAACTATGCGGTTAGGAAGCAAGCTTCTTACCACACAGCCACTCCCAGTCATTAGATTGTAGCTGTGCTGGGGCGCCACCTTGAAGGACTCATTTTAAGGCAAATGCATCGACCCCTATACTATCTTTTTTAAAGCCGGGTACTTATTCTATCGTTCTCTATTTCCGAACCGCTAGGTTAAGGAGACGTAAATACACCAACACCGGTTGTCAAGCGGTCGGTTGGGATGACAAACAGACACAAATATACACAAAGAGATATATACGACTGGTTCCACTGCCAAGGCTTCTGTTGACCAAGGTGTCAGGCAGTGGGACTGAACCTGGAAGAGCGTGTTTGGAAAGCAAGCTTCTTACCACATAGCCACACCTGCGCCTGCTTATATATACAAGTGGGTGCTGAAAAGTTCCTGGTTCAGAGGGTGTCACGAAAGGCTTGGTTGGAGGCCCAACCACCCGAGTTCTTTTACAGGGCTTGGAAAAACTGAAGGACCGCTGCGAATCTGAGGGTAACATGCTGAATTCTTTTACTCTTTTATATGTTTCAGTCATTTGACTGCGGCCATGCTGGAGCACCACCTTTAGTCGAGCAAATCGAGCCCAGGACTTATTCTTTGTAAGCCTAGTACTGATTCTATCGATCTTTCTTGCCGAACCGCTAATGACGGGGACGTAAACACACCAGCATCGGTTCTTGAGCGATGTTGGGAGGACAAACACAGACACACAAACATATATATATATATATATATGTGCGTAGCAATGGCTGTATGGTTAGTAGCTTGCTTACCAACCACATGGTTCCGGGTTCAGTCCCACTGCGTGGCACCTTGGGCAAGTGTCTTCTACTATAGCCTCGGGCCGACCAAAGCCTTGCGAGTGGATTTGGAAGACGGAAACTGAAAGAAGCCCGTCGTATATATGCATATACGTATGTATTTGCGTGTGTATGCTTGACAAGCGATGCTAGTGTGTTTAGGTCTCCGTAAATTAGCGGTTCGGCAAAAGAGGCCGATAGAATAAGTCCTGGGGTCGATCTGCTTCACTATAGGCGGTGCTCCAGCATGGCCACAGTCAAATGACTGAAACAAGTAAAAGAGTAAAGATATATATATATATATATATATATATATATATATATATATGACGGGCTTTTTTCAGTTTCCGTCTGCCAAATCTACTCACAAGGCTTTGTTCGGCCCGAGGGTATAGTAGAAGACACTTGCCCAAAGTACCACGCAGTGGGACTGAACCCGGAACCATGTGGTTAGTAAGCAAGTTACCACACAGCCACTCCTAAAATAATTAACTGTTCCCCTGTACTTCTCTTCTATACACAAAACCAGGATATTTCAACACACTCTTGTGTGTGTGTGTGTGCGTGTGTGTGTGTGTGTGTGTGTGTGTGTGTGTGTGTGTGTGTGTGTGTATTTGTTCTGCTATTTTGTCAATTATTTCAGTCATTTGACTGCGGCCATGCTGGAGCACCACCTTCAAGGGTTTTAGTCAAAGAAATGGACCTCAGGACTTTTTCCTTGTAAGGCTAAAATTTATTCTATTGGTTCTTCTGCCAAACCGCTAGGTTACAGGGACATAAACACACGAGCATAAGTTGTGGGGTGAGGGGATAAACACACATATACACACACACATACATATGTATGTATCGTGTATACATATACATGTATGTATATATATATATATATACATACAGGAATATATATTATATATATTATTATATTATTATTTAATCGAACGCCACGCATCCTTATATATATATATATATATATATATATATATATATATATATATATATATATATATACGATGGGCTTCTTTCAGTTTCCGACTACCAAATCCACTCACAAGGCGTTGGTCCGCCCGAGGCTATAATTCAGTGAGACTGAACCCGTAATCATGTGGTTGGGAAGCGAACTTCTTACCACACAGTCACGCCTACACGCACACACAGACACGCACACACACACACACACACACACACATACACACATATAAACATATATCTTTGTATGTATGTATGTATGTATGTATGTATGTATACGACGGGCTTTTTTTCAGTTCCCGTCAACC